>NC_081179.1:16735496-17035496 GCF_012432095.1 Onychostoma macrolepis | reverse complement strand
TACGGGTTTGGAACGACATGAGGGTGAGTAATTAATGACAGAATTTTTGGGTGAACTAGGCCTATCCCTTTAAGGATGTTTGACCAGAATCATGTTGTGGAGTTTCATTTCCCCGGAAAATGTAAAAATCTGGCTATTTTTGCAATTCCGTACGGTGGTGGTGCAGTAATTATAAACCTCGTTTCTATGTAAACCAAAGAAAACTGAGGGTGGCTCTGTATCCAAACCACATTTGATGTATCAATTCAGTCAAGCTGTCAGTGGTGAGAGTTAATACGTTTAACCAAGAGAAACATGTAGGCTGCAAGATCTTACCAGTCACAGAGCTGATTTCTATCTTGAAGTCCACATGAGTCTTCAGCACATATAAATACAGCAGACGGTGATGATAATAATAGTAGTGAAACTGCAGCCCATTCAAAAGTAAACAGTAATATCTTTATCTTTGCCACTTTTGCCATCACCAACATGTTCTCTGCAATCATAATCACCTCGATCCTTATCATAATCAACATCTGTCAAACATCAACAGCAACAATCTTCTAACAACAAGTCTCCAGGGTAAAACTCCTGGCAACTGTACAAGCCTTCCAAAGTTGACCAAACAATGACTTCCATGACCGACCCATTTCCCAACACCCCATGCTCCCTGAGCAGTAACCCAGCAACAGATCCACAACACAGCTACAGAGATAGAGTCCCATCTAATCACAGAGCACCGCCCGAACCCTCGGACACACTCTGTTGGTCTTCCCTTTTATTTTGCTTCCGATCCCGTACGAGCCCCCTCGGAGTGTCCTCTGACTGTGAGGAGAGGTGAGAGGAAATGAGTGGAGAGCTGGAAAATGTGAATGAGGGGGAGAGAATCATTCCAACAATGAGACCCATAGAACCGCACCCCCCACCCCCCAGTGCCTTACACTTCTGCTGTGTTTAGTTCATCTGGAAAAACACTGGGAAAGAAAGGCAAAATGAGTGGAGGTGTGGTTCTGGAACTGCATAAGCACTCGTGGGAAAGATTCTGTCATCTTGACTTGAGCTGGCATGCCACTACCGCTAATGGTTTTAGAGTATAGCGCTGTAAATACGCTGACGTACCGTGCTTTCCGGCATTATTTATTCAATGGCACAATTTTCATCGATTGCACTTGATGTACTCATGCAAAATAGACCTAAATGCACAATACAACATTGTCCTCCGCTACCTTATACTACAAATCCACAGAGTACCAGGGCTGACAATAACACAATCCACACCCGAGACCTTTACAAGCAGGACCAGGCCAGACAAGAAACATTCAATGAGGACTCCTCACATGGACAAGCCCGATTAACGTTCCTCTATTCAAGCCAAACAGCCTCACTGGGAACAAAAGATACAGCACTACATTTCTTCCTTTTATCTGCTGGCCTGTGAATGAAAGAGCTAATTTTAACTGCTCTAACCATAGTCGACACTTATCCTTGCAATTAAAATTATTGAAGGAGCTCATAAATTAACTTTGTGTTAAAGACAACATGATTCACAATAAATAACACTTCCATAATGTGGAGTATTTCAGAGTGACACTGAATATCCACTAGAAATTTAATTAAGGGAGGACATTCATCCATGGAGATTTGATTGAAGTGTGAGAAATAGGCTATGATATTACTGATTAACATTATTTGGTAACACTTTAGTATAGGGACCAATTCTCACTATTAACTAGTTGCTTATTAGCACACCTATTATTAACATATTGGCTGTTTATTAGTACTTATAAAGCACATATTCTGCATGACCATATTCTAGCTATATCCCTAATCGTACCCAATACCTAAACTTAACAACTACCTTACTAACTACTGTATTAATAAGCAGCAAACTAGGTGTTTCTTGAGGCAAAAGTGATAGTTAATGGTTTGTTAATGGCGAGAATTGAACCTTAAAATAAAGTGTGAGACCTATTATTCTTTATGAGATTATGTTATTCCCCTGAAATAAAGTCTTAGTTATATCACCAGAAATGTTGTTAAGAAAGTATGTCAGGTACATTTTTGATTTTCTGTTCACCTATAAACAAAAATTCTGTCATCATTTACTCGCCCCCATGTCAATCCAAACTGTTTACACCTGGTCACTTCAGGTGTTTTGTCTAATTGGATAGCTATCCGATCGTGAAAAGACCAGGTGTAAATGCCCTCCGAAATGCATTCGAGACGGATATAAATCCGATCGCTCAAACCATTTCAGGAGGTGGTGTGGGCCGCATTCAGGATGAAACTGGATAAGTGTAAATGCATCTGGTTGTTGAAACCACATATGCAAATTTTATTCCTCCCAAAATGTTAAAATAATAAACGCGTTAGAGCGTACTATAGGCTATATGACATTATAGTCAGATATGACTGCACTAATGCAACACGCATCGCCACGGACGAGTAGCTGAGTATCTCTTCAGCAAACTGCCGCGCAAACTGCCGCGAATGAAACTGAGAGTAAGACACAGACGGTCAACACACATTCATCTTCATTAAAAGTAGTACGACAAACTTATCTTTCCAGTGCTGATGCCGTGCGCTCTCCTATTGCGGTCTTTGATCTTGAAATGAGCTGATAATTAATAAAATGCAGTGCTTCTCTTTTGATTTCGTTGATGTGAACTACGTTAAATTGAAATATAGCGCGGGAATTGAAGATCGGATTTATATCCGTTTTGCGACAACACATTTATGTGGCTAAGTGTAAATGGAAACGTTTTAACAAATCAGATAGATATGCGATAAGCGAAAACATATGCAATGACCAGGTGTAAACAGGCCCATGTCTTTCTTTTTACTGTGAAACACAAAAGGTGATATTTAAAAGAAAGTGTTTTTGCCCATTCAGTGAAATCCATCACAGATTCTGTTATAAAAGTTACCCTGGGGATGTAGATCGAAAAATCATAATAGACCAGTATGATGTTTGCTGGGTAACCTAGCCTATGAGTGGGATGGAGAACCCAAAGGTTTAACTAAAATTAAACAGTACAACCACAAAAAAACACCCACAGGTTCACGCTCATTTCTGGACAAACTCTACACTGATTTTCTCCACTGACAATGAGCCATGAACCTTTTTGTCTCCTGGTTCATCGACTAAACATTTCCTGAGGAATTCCAACCAGGCCTGTTATTCTTGGAGATGAAACAACTGCAACAACAGAAAGAGGGAAAGCACTTGCTAATTGATTTGCAGAGGGAAAGGAGTCGGTCTAGTTAATAAAAGACAGCTTATCGTTTAGGGCTCTTGAATCGTGTTAAAGGAAAGTTACCAGCTATTACAATGAATAACATTAAACTGGGCGACCATTACCCAGTTAAACTAACTTGCAAGAAACTTTATCTCTCCATCCATTGTATGTATAATGACTAGGCTTATTGTGCAGACAACACAAAGCTTTATCAGCTCAGTTCGGCTCAGTTCAGAGCTGCGGTATTTTGACTGAGTTGTCTTAATATGGTAAAAACATTAATTTACCAACCCAAAACACATCAAACTAAACTGATACTAAACCAAGCAAATCAACCACAGCTCATTAAGATGCAAACTAATTACTAAGAATCAGTTCCATAAGTGAAGTGAGTAAATTTTATTCAATTAGCCTAATGAACCATATGCAATAAACATTATAATCAAAAACCTCAGAAATCAGCTACGCAAAACGTCTCCCAACAGAAACCATTTTAATATGTTCAGTTTGGCTGCCAACTACTGTATATTGGTCTACCACCAGTATTTTTCCAGTTTCCCAAAGAACAATACTATGGGATATTTAAAAAAGAATTTTGCAAATCTGTTATTGAGCATTTGGGAGATTTATTCACCCCAAACTCGCCTTAATTTTTTTATGTATCTTTTTCTATGAAACATACAAGGAGACATTTTGCAGAATGTTCAAGCTGCTCTTTTCCATATAAAAGTAAACTGGGACCAGTGACTGTCAAGATCCATAAAGGACAAAAAAAGCATAAAAATATTCTTATGACTCATGAACTGCATGTTCTGAAGCAATACAATAGTGGAAGAGCATAATACTAACTTACTCAAAAACATCCCAAATATGGGCATCACAATCACTCATGAAACATGCAAGAAGCAAAATCAAAGTGGGATTTTGATGACCAATGTCTCCATTTTTGGATGAACTATACCAAGAACTATAAATAGGTGACTGATTATTTAATCCTGGACTGATATCCTTTAACGTATGGCATATTGTTAGGGCATCACAACGTCATTAGCACCTCCCTAATGCCAAAGGCCTAGAGGCCTATTTAAGAGTATTAGTTTAATCTTAAAATGCATATAGCCAGATTAGTCAACCATCCACAACAGTCAAATAACAATCTCCTGCCTTTTCACTATTTCAATTTTGGAGGACAGCCCAAATATCCCAAGACATAATGGCCCAATGTAATCCAAAGCCATTTGATAATGACCTCCTTAACAGCAGGCCTGTGATCCAACTAAAAAAAGAAACACATTCAGAAAGCATGATTTTAATTACACTCTCTGTGAATACATAGGGAGAATGTACAAGAGGTAAGCTGATATGACTCACATTAATTACCCAATCATATTACCTCATACTAGCTTCAGAGGAGCTCAGAATGAAGTTGGTTGCTGCTACAAGTTTTTCCAGCATCTTGAAAGTGCTGCTGTCACGGTACTTTGTCTCAATCAATCAATACATTATTAATGGGGCGCCACAGAATTCGTTAGTCAGATTAAAAGGAAATGCTCAGACTTAGCATTCATGCAACAGTTCTCTGAGCTCCTGAACATGAATAACACCCACTACATGAATCAAACCATTTCTAACATTCAGAAAGCTCTCTTTACTCAATTACCCATAATTCAAAGCATGAAGTCACTATATATATTGGGCAGTAAGCAAAACATAGCTGTTTTTAGCTTGTGCTTTTCTATCACAGTAAGAAACATGAGGAATCCTGATACTAGGGATACACAAAACATAATATTTTCAAAATCGACTAGCTGGTAGATTGTTTTGTATAATTATGCTAGTTTCAACCAGAATGGACCAGTTTATAAGGCTATGATTACATAAAACACATTCTTGCGTTCAAAAACTATTAGAGCGTAACAGTTTGGAACATAATTAAGGGATCTTGAGGCATGCTTTTTAAAGTTGGACTATTTTTAATTTGAGAAAGTATCAACTTCAACCTTAATGGTGATTAATGGCAAAAATAGCGACACCATCTGAATGTATACCTGGCCTGCAAGCCAATTCTTTTAAAGGGGACAAACTTAAAGACATAAAGGAGTTTTACTGTGTAACCTGTCTAAATGATAGCAAGCTATAATATTAAAACTAAAAATTTAAATACAAAAAATGACAAACTACTCTATATAGTGCCCTATGATTTCCGCAATGCAGAAAATGCGGACGGAATCGCTGAATCGAGTCATTAAAACAGATTTTATTATATAACGCGGAATGTCAAAGAATTTGACTAATTTTGAATGAATAAATCAATAATAGATCAGTACATTTAAATCAAAACGTATGTCTGTGAATATTAAGCAGAAAAATACAATTTAAATATGAATTCTGCATGTCTCTGCATGTGTGAATGAATGGTGCAGACTCACTATTTGGTTTACTACGCACAGACTGAAGCGTGCGTGACGTTCACAGCATTTTCAGCTTCTTCTGCCTCAATATATGAGTACATGAACACATAAACAATCTCTAGAACTGCTCTGAGAGTCACTTCAGGAGCATTTTTCCTTATCTTTTGAGAAGAACTAGGCCTATCGTCATATTCTTCTTCTTCTTGTTCAGTGGCCTTTCCTATCATCATATCATATGAAAACAGAAACTTAAAGGTCTTCACAGCAACCCGTCAAAATAAAAGTTTGGTTTAACTTGAAGAAACCGTGACAGAAATACATTACTTAATGTAATAATAGTACTACTACTACTAATAATAATAAAATTATTATTAAAAAATTATTTTTTAAGAGAATATTTACCAGAAAAATTATTTACTGGAATTTATTTAGCAGAAAAATGTAAATCCACAACACAGTATTTCTGAGTATTTCTTTTATAAAATCAATTAATTAGAGATGCTTTTTATTATTAAAATTTAATGAAACCGTTAAAATGGAATCCACAAAATTAATGGAAAACACTTAATGAGAATAAAACTAAAAAATAAGACAGACAGGGCCCTATCCTTCTCACTATTGGACTAGTCAGTTGTTGGACTATTAGCCTAGTCAATTAGTCAACTCTCATGAGATATTCTTGTACACTAGCACAGAAATTGCGGCATCTTGTCTGAAATATTTTTCTTTATTTGTTTCTTGGATCATCAAGAGTCAAAGCCAGCCTTCCTGGTATGAATTTACATTTTCCGCTGATTGTTTCTTCCCATTCCCCTCCATTTTATTCTCATTTTGTCCTCTGCGTGTGGTGTCACTGGTGCTGTAGATTTTATCAGATGTAGTTGGCAAGCAAAAAGCTGCATCCCAGATTGTGACACTTAGAGCGAGAGCTAATTATAACCTCACATATGGGATATACAGCCAGAGGAAAGCAGGTGTTAACTGTATTTTCTCCTTCCCGATGATATGGAAACTATTTTTTTTTAAGTTTCATAACTTGAATAAGATTTCAGTTTAATGCAAAGAGCATGACCAACCAGTAATTTCAAGCATGGTTTCATACATTTCACTTGGCAAATTTACCATTTTTTGAAAAACCAACACCAAGAATATGGATGTAATTGAATGATATACTCTAGACATGGAAAGTATTCATACAAGCAATTTTGAGAGATATAGGCTAAATAACAGGAAACTTTCCCCCAAGATATGGTTGATGCTCACTACATCTTTACATCACCCAGCTGAAAAAAAAAAAGAGGCTGAAAATAATCAATACACATAATAAGCAATAACCTTTACCATCAAGCTCTCTGTCCATTAATCATGCATTTTAATTCCCATCGTGCCCTTTCATCACAAAAACACACATCTTTTCTCTTGTGTCAAGTCAAGTCAGAGTACCAGAGGCCTTTTAACCAGTCAGACTTCATGAATCAGAAGGATGCAACCAAATTAGACTGTTGTTCCCAGAAATAATCTCATTCATGGATGAACTGACATTAAAATTAAGGCTGATGATACTGATAGGCTGATGATTATCTTCATGTTATGGCCAACTTTTTTGAATTTTTAATTCAAATACAATTAGAGTAAAAATACATGAAAAACTGAAATAATAATTTTAAAAGCTACAACTGCATTTAGGCATCACAATATTATAATATACTGTAAGAAAAATGGATAATCATTTTGAGATTTTCTAAAGATAACAATAGTTAACAGTTAACCAATTCAATTAACTTAATCTAGTTAGCACTAGATGATGGCAAAGGTCATCTAAATGTAAAAAACAGAGCATAAAGAATTAAATATGCAATATCATCTAATACAAACAAACAAATAAATAAAATTTGGGTAGGGTACAACGGGGCTAAAGGCCCCTTTGATATTAGTTTCCTCTAAACCACTAGATGGCACAAGAACGTGGTGTAACACTTTCCAAACCATCCGCTTTTCAAGATGCATGTGTATATTTGTCTGATCCTTGACGCGGGCAGCAGCGCAAAGTTGATTCTGTGCTTTCTGTTGTATGCACAACTTATGTTGTAGATTCAAGTAGCAAATGAGAATCGCTAAAATTAATGCATATATTTAAGACAAAGGTCTTCTTAACGATTTAAAGCAACAGTTTTTAAATAACGAAAGAATATGTAAAAGTATGGTATTTGGGTAAAAAGCGGCCCTGCTGTCAGGGCTAAAGGCGCACAGTAATTAACATAATAATTGGCATAATTTAGATGGCTGACTTTTCCATTTGTTGACATGACACATGGTTAGATTCAGATGGTAAATATCATATATTATGTTGGGTTTCCATATTAGAGATAATCACCATGTTTAGAATGAACCCATCAAATTTAAAAATATTAATCATATCATATAATAAAATATCATTTGTTGTTACTACTGTAAATCTGTATTCAATTATTATGGGATCTCCTTCAAAGCTTTCAGAATCTTTACTTTTTAAAATTATTTTGTTTCTGTATTTTAAAATATATTTTTTATATTAACATATTTTAATGACAGTATATTTATTGAACAAAAAATAATTATTTTATTTTTCAAAATAAGCAGAAAATAGTACAAATTTTGCTAAAGTAATTGTTTTGAACAAGTATTAACTTAGACATTATTAAAAAAACATTATTTTAGCTGAAGTATTTGTATCAATACCGTGTGCCTTTTGCCCCATGTGGGGTAAAAGGCCCACCTTGCAACCAAAATCATACAAGTCATTTATTTACAGTATTTTCACACAAAATATGTTGCTCCTTTAATGTTTAATACAACATTTTTTTTTTCCTGCAATTATTCATTTTAGGTGCAGGAAATAGCACATTTTTTCTTAAGGTGTGCCTTTAGTCACGTTGTACCCTATACCTTTTCTTTAAGAATCATTCACCAAATAAAAGCAAAAGAAAAAAAAAACAGTTCAAATCAGATAATATCTCAATAAATCCATTATTACTCAGAAATTCAGAAATTATGATCAATCAATCGTAAGATTTGATAGATAGATAGATAGATAGAGTCATGTGCAATAATAAAAATTCATTTATCTCCTTAAGAACAAAATATAATACTAAAAGGTCAGCAGCTTGACCTCATATGACTGTGACAAAGTCCAGCGCATACAGAAACATTCCTTTTTCCTGTCAAACAGCAGTGCTAATTTCCTTTTCCTTGCATAGTGACGACGGCCATTCTCAGTGTATCATCTAACACAGATTCAAAAATTTCCATGCAATTTATGCTAAATAAATGTGAACGTTAATGCATTTCAGGTCAACGCAAACCTGATCGTTTTTTACAAAGCAACTAAGCTGGTAGCAATAAGGGCATGATTGATTGACAGTGTTAATAGATTGTTAAAACTAGGTCAAAGTGCATATTATTTGTGTCACAGTCACTCTGCATGCGCCATCCTGCCTCATGTGACGCATGAGACGGTGGTGATGATGAAATGAAATGCACTTTCAATCATTCGGTTTACATTTAAACTCTATTGATCGTACCAAATGATCAAATCCAGATCTATTGAGCTGGCTTAAACTAATTTTGCCAAATAAGACAACATGATCATCTTTGCTAGTTCAGTCTCTTATGTATTGATATGCACTGCTCTAACATAACGTACATCCATATACTGTGAGCTGTATTTGAAGTACAGTACGAATTCCAAGGGGTGTGACACTGCACTGGAGGAAAACACGGATTTCTTCAAAGAGCCTGAACTGCCTTATATATGGATATGACTTCCACACAGTCCATATATCAATTTATGTGTGATTACCTAAGACAATAATCCATTTCAGGCTATTAACTGTGGAGAAGACTGCCATTAAAGTGCATATAGCGTGTGATGCTTTGATATTGCTTGCTGAAAAACAGATGTGCGTGTAACTCTAAAGCAAATATGACTACATTATGTTGTAGGCAAGAATGCATTTTGTAGTGAGGGTTCAATGCATCATCTTGTGATATATCTGTTACCTGCTTAGCTTTCCTGGCTTATCACAACAACGTTTGCTATGATGCTCTTGCAATCAAGAATTGGGCTAATATGATGGTTTAATGTAACGGCACGTACAATTAATCTACAAATTACCAAGAGCCATGTTCTTGATACAACATTATAGCTTCAAGACATGCATTTCATCAAGGATATTACATAAGAACAAAAAACAACTACGTTTGCAAAATATTTTGTTTTGTTTATTTTTATTTTTTTTGCCTGGTCCCTACCAAATTCACCATACATGTAGTCTCAACATGTAATGTCAATGTGAAAATGATCAAAGATGCGTTGATTTTGAATTCAACATGGCTGCCTGAAGATTGACAAATATTAAGGGCGTGGCCTATTTAACAAAAACATTTTTTTTTTAAATAATTTTGACATATGTGGACGTGTTGATCAAGCTTAAGTGGATTTTAAAAAATCGTAAAGTTTGTTGTACTGAATGTTTAGGGAAAAATGTGTAAAAATGTAACATAACATAACATAATGTAACATAATAGAAATATTTTTTTAAATAATATAAATTTTCCACAATACACATTGGGTTTTTATACATGAAAACATAAGAGTTGTCTTTTAAATTTGAGGATGGGGGTCCCTGGCATTAAGATGTTTTGGGGGTCTGTGACATCTAAAAGATTGAAACCCCTTGATTAAAGATAATAAAAATGAACGCTTTTAAATCCCAAACATAACTGCATTTACATCAAACAACACTACAATTATTTTTCAGGAATGCTCTTTAATAAAACCATACAGTATGTAGCCTATTTTAACATTTCTGTTATTCTCTTATTCAAATAACTTACATTTCACCCAATCAGTCAAATTCTGGGTTCCCTCCAAAATCATCTCACCCAATCAACACACTCATGAGATTTCGACTCATTATGAATCGAACGTTTTCGAATCAAACGGTTCTGTTAAACAAGTAGTTAACCCGGATCACTGCGACTCGATCATATTCGAAGAAAACGCACTGAATTCGAACAGAACGTAAGATTAACATAGGCTACTACACTTTGTATCTATATTATATACAGCAAAGATATGCCATAAATAAAAACACCAGTATGCTAAAGTCAGTCACGGTTCTGGGTTCAGTAAGTCATGAGTTGTTGACTCGAGAGGCGCTCGGACCGAATCATTCAGACCAGTTTTGTGAATCGGTTCATTGAACAGGTCCGAATAAAAAAAAAAACAAATACCAAAAAAAAAAAAAAAACGATTCGTTCACATCGCTACATTGAAGTCATTTGCAAACTGCTTGCGTTAGCACCTTGCATGTAAATAGGCCGTATATCATTTCCAAAGATATCCATCCATCATCCGTGAGAGGGAGGCTACGCGACCCCGATCCTCGATGTCAATACACCGTGGGACTTCATGCAACCCAAAATCAGCGTGACTTCCAACAATATATCCAGAAAAGGTAAAACTGTGTCAAGCAACTCTACATGCACTGAGAATAGCTAAAATTATCCTTGAATTTGCGAGAATAACATATTAACAATGCCAACAGGCGAAATTATGACAGATTATCAATATGCACGGTCAATCCACTCACATGCGAGAAAGAATAAATCAGTGGCTTCAAATTCACTGACAGATTGCAGAATTCAAACATCACGCTGCACGAGACTCAACACCGCCCATTCATTCGGCTCCATCATAACACGTCCACCATAAATCAACACCAAAGCGGCTTGAACTCCGAACGAAAGAGGAACTACACGTGCGATGCCTCAAAACGACTCATTTGCAAATAAGAAGAAGGAAAATATCAGGATTTCTTACCTGAAAGGCAGCCCGCGCTCTCGTGCGCGAGAGATGATTGAGTTGATTTAGAAGCAGCGCGAGCTGAGCTGCGGTCCTGCCTCTGGAACACGAAGCCCCGCCCCTCTTGTTACTAGGGTCCCCCATCGAGGCGATAGGATGTTGAGATAAGTCCTTCAGCTCAAGTGCGATTATTGAACGATTCGTTGCCTACTATCAGCGTTACACACCCAGATATTAAACTAAAGACATGCATGCATGCATCAGTGTGTGTATGCGAGCGCAACTTGTGTTGATCTCTAAACCTGGACCTTTAAATGTGCATAGTGAAGAAGCAGGAATAATAGTAGCTAATATAGTGGACAAAACCAAGGTATTCAAATTCATATGTGTGTGTGTTCATATATATAAACACACACACGCACTCAGTATATGTATATTAAAATATATAATTCAATGGTAGCAAATTAATAATCGTTGCATTTAAAAAAAAAAAATAGTTTACACAATATGTACCAAAAAAGTTTACACAATATATTTACACAGTTGTCAGTGAAATTTGAAATTGCAAAAATATTGCAAAATATCTTCCATTTCTGTTTTCAGTAGATGCTATTGATATTCTCAGAAAGGCCAAATATCAGTCCATCTGCACTAAATATATATTATAAATTAAATAAAAAAAAAAAAGTATTTTATTTTGTAGATGCTAAAATTAATACATAAAATGTACAATATAATTTATTGATAGCAAATTAGATATGTATAAAAAATTAGAAATATTTTACACAATATCTAAACACACAAAGAAAGAAAGAATCTACACTCGTGGAAATGATGCAAAAAATAATTTCCATTTCTGTTTTTAGCAGATCATGATTTTCTGAGAATGGCCAAAAACTAGACAAATATCATTCCATCTGCACCGAAATTCTCACTCAGAGATTGCTAGTAATTTTCACACATAATTACACTGGCAAGTAACACACTGAATTAAACATGACATTTTGAAGTATTTGAAATATTTGCTTTATTTATGCAACCTTAGAAAATCATGTTTTTACAGTGTATAGTATAAATCAAATTGTGTATTACTGATATTACGTGTTATTACCTACTGATACATTTTTTTTTAAAGAAGGCTCCATTACTGAGGCTAGATATGTCTAAGACAATATACATTGTGTCGGCCTGAGATAATCTACTTACGCATGCTTAATATTTAACTTAATATTTGAGTGTTGCTTTTACAACTTAAATGTAAAAAACAGGCTAGGCGTCAATTGTCCCTTTCAGAGAGATGCTCAGGTTCCGTATGTTAGTGATACTCAGAGAGAGCTGTCATCAAACATTTATAGGCCGGTCCCTGAAGACTTCACAGATGTCTGTCTGCAGTCTGTCTTGTACACAGTGTGACCTTTATTGCAGTGACTGGTCTGGGACGTTATGAAGTATGTATTGAGTATTTCTCCTGAAGCGTACAGTCATATATAAGCTCTGGTTTGGTTTCAGTTGGTCTTTCTTTGTGTGTGTGTGTGTGTGTGTGCGCACTGTAACTCATCTGGAACTGTGGCTGTAACTGATAGTGTTGTCGTGGTGATGGAGCTTGAACTGCTGCTTGTGTACATGATGAATATGCAAGCACCACTAATGAGGCTAATAGAGCAGAAAATTAGATGTATTATTAGAGGTTATGTACTGTCAAATGCAAAAAGAAAGAATTAAAAGGTGTGTGAGTAGTAATCACAGATGGACCAAAGGAAAACACCAAGAACTCTATTTTTACACCAATATATAACACGCATCTGTCACTGAATCAGTTGATAAAGGAGATTTTTTAAACGGTTCTAATTTGTTTAAATGTAAAAATAAAGTAATAAAACACACACATTCTTAAGTCTTATTTAATATTTATTGTCACATATTTATAATATTTTAAAATAGTATAATTTTTAAATTACTGAAATGAATATGTATATATATATATATATATATATAGATAGATAGATAGATAGATAGATAGATAGATAGATATATATAGATATAAAACATATATACATACATACATAACATATATTTACAAAATTTTAAAATTTAAATAAGTATGCACACAGACACACACATACACTTTAATATTTATTGTATTACATATATTTATATATTATTTGAAATGATTTCAATTAATTATGTTGCCTATACATACATAAAAATGTATGTATAGGCAAAAACATAGGCTAAAAACATACATATTCCCAATATATAGGGTACACACACATTTATTGTATTACATATACATGTTAAATACATATTATATTTATAATATTTTATTTATACAGATTTTATTTGAAATTATTAAAACTACATGTCACCTTTAGAAAATGTAGGAATATACACAAAAACACATAGACATCCTGCTAATATATAGTATGCTACTGTGTAATTACTGCTGTGTTTCTTTTGCTTAATATATTACGGATTAACCAAAACAAAGGAAATGTAAATAAAGAAGCAGTCATCACAGTCATCAGCTCAGTCAGCTTATCCCCATGCCCCTGTGACCTCCAAGTGTCATTTGACGGATAAGCTTTAGTCACATAACTAACAGAATGCTAACCTCTAGTGTTCACACTGAAAACTGCAGGGTTTAAACCTTGCCCTGTTTTTCATGCTATACAGATATACGGTTAGAGGCCCTCTTGTACTCTAATGGGTTACATTTATTTTATTTTATTTTATTTTTTTGAAGCAGTATAGTGAAATAGTTCTCAGGGTGGTATTTTGAGGTCGCATTTAAAGGTGACCCTAAAACACATGATGTTCATTACATGGTGGCCCATGATAATCATTAAAACCAGCTGCTGCTCCAAGTCAGGGACCCATTTAAAAGAATAAAAACAGGAGGAACGGTGACTGGTGTGTGGTGTACAAAAACGTAGCTTTTCTCAGAAGTACAATGTGATCTAAATGGTTGCATATATTAACGTGTGTATATATTAGTGCTGCCAAACAATTAATCATGATTAATCGCATCCAAAACAAAAGTTTTTGTTTACAAAATATATGTGTGTGTACTGTGTATATTTATTATGTATATATAAATACAAACACATGCATGTATATATTGAAGAAAAATATGTTTATATATAATATAAAATAATGTATAAATATATAAATGTATATACTGTACATGTAAATATTTTCAAAATATATACTGTGTGTGTGTGTGTGTGTGTGTTTATATATACATAATAAATATACACAGTACACATACATACATTATGTAAACAAAAACTTTTATTTTGGATGCGATTAATTGCGATTAATCGTTTGACAGCACTAGTGTGTGTGTGTGTGTGTGTGTGTGTATATATATATATATATATATATATATATATATAAATATATTAGGGGTGTCAACGTTAACGCGTTAACGCATGCGATTAATCTAAAAAAAATGTAACGCTTTAATATTTTTTTAACGCAAATGAATCGCTTGATAAGGTTTGACCCCAACTTCTTCCCGTCATCGCAGCGCGGAAGGTTATCTATCATTAGGGCCTTTCGCACTGCTTTAGTTCCAGAACTAAAAGTACAGTACTAAAGTACTGGAACGATTTTGTGCTAACTATTTCCCAGTACCATTTAAAGGGTTGCATTCGCACCGACAGTGGGTACTAAGAGGTGACGTAAGCTGGTCGATAGCGACGTCATTTGTTCGCAGCGTTCAACAACATAAACAAAGAAGAACAACGTTAACAACAGGAGGATGGAAGATTCTGTGATCGGAGCTGTTTTTTTGTTATGTCTCGCGGGTTTCACAATAATTTTCATAATGTCTTATGAAGCATGATGCTAATATTAGCTCTAATGCACCTGCAGAACAGGTCCAATTCTTCTTCATAATGCATTTTGTCATAATACTTCACATAAGGTCGCAAGAAAATGTTTTGTTGTATTTATGTAGAAATATTTTTGATAATAGTTGGGTAAATGTATACTGGGATTGAAGCGATGTGGCTTGGTAAACGTTTTATTGCCAGTATAAAGGCTGATAATGGCTGGATAAAAACAAAAGAATAATGATAAAAAGATAATGATTATGTCTGGCGGAAGTGTGAAAGGTTCTGTTTCCTTAAACTAGTTTGTCATGCATCTTTATTTCAACACATTTACAGGTAAATCCTAGTATTTTAAATTTGTGATTAATCATGATTAATCACAGTGCATGGCTATGATTAACGCAATTAAATTTTTTAATCGATTGACAGCACTAATATATATATATCATATCTTTGTAGTAGAATTCTGTTGTATGTAGTTAAAAATAAGAATTATTTATTTTCTTCAAAAATAACTATAAAAACCCTATAAAATAACTATAATTTACCACAAAGATTAACAGATTAGCAATTTTTTGATGCACTAAAATTGATTAATTTGAAAACTGGTTAAAGTTTGTTAAAATAGTTTCAAGATACTAATGCAGTGCTATCTTCAGTCAATTAAAGTGCAGTAATTTTAAGAAAATCCACCAAACTGGTGTGGGACCAGCAGGGGGTGACTTCTGCTGCGGTATATCACACAATCGTATTTATAAACCAATTATTTCCTGTACAGCTGTTCATAATCTCTAAATGACTTTCTAAGTGCTGTTTAAAAACTTTTATCAGCATTGAAGCACTTGTTTACTTCATGCTTTTCAAACATTAGAGTAAGCCTTTCCTGCTGTTAAAGGCCTTCAATATTACTCGGCGCGATCACAACAGTTCTTAGAAACCATCAGAGAGGCATCACCACACTCCAGGATCATTATGTTTATCCACGTCTCTGATTCTCTAAGGTTACTGCAATGCCCCCTTGAACTTTGACCATGAGCTAACAGTCAACAAAGACATAAATACCAAGAATGACGTCGTAGACAGCTGTCCAGTTTGAGAGAGATACTGTAAATAACCCATGTGAAAGTACATAACCTAATGCTAATTTTATCAAAACGAATATTTAGGAAATATCTGGTGAAATACGACTAATATGATATTGCAGAGATATGTGAGAATATTGAGTATAAGAGAACTATACAGCAAATCCAACATTCAAATTTTCAGAGCTGTTCTGTATCCTGCCACAAGAGGGCATCGTTGAAATGTCTGTATTTGTTATTCCCATCAATGCCTTGCAAAGGTAGCACTCTTTTATAGTTCTGCATTTTCTTGTATGTTTTCATGACCGTACGCATTGTTAAGTATTAAGCATATTCAGTGTAAGATTGTGCATGTAAACGTTTATTTTGTGTCTGAAAAAATGACTGATGTAAACAGTGTTGTCGCTATTCTTTGATTTATAAATGTTTCTGTTGTTTCAGCATTTGGACTAACCAACAGTTCAGCCGATATGAATATCTCTCTGAAAAAAAAAAAATAGCAAAAAGGCCAAAAAACATTTCATTATAAGCAACAATGTCTTACACCAGTCCTACAACCAGCAGAGCCCTTTCCATTAGAGTTTTATGTGACTATAGATTATTGTACCTAGATGGTAAATGAGTGTTTGCAAGCTCAGTAAATTTGCTTTAGACCTTAATGTTTGCTGACCTAGATATATCAAAGGCTGTATTCCGTCACTGGTATATCCAGTATTGACGTCTTTGCATCAAAAATGTCAGAGGCATTTGGATGTGCATCATTTTAAATCACTAACCTATAACCCACATCTAATATCACGATTCTCACACAGAGTAATGGAAAGTCAACCATGCACACATGCCTTTGTTTTATCAACCAAATGTGTTGGATTTCATTGCAATTTGCTTATCACACTGGCCTTTACCTTTCCCAGCGTTGGGTTGCTTAGATTAAAGTGTCGTGGCTTGCAAGTTTCTATAGGAACCAGTAGCCTTGTAAGAAGGGCAGCCCTCTCTTACCACTTGAGGGTGTGTTCGAATAGCCCTTCTCCCCGCCCACAGTGCCGCTCTCTATAAAAGGCCAAGAGCCCTTCACATGTGTCACAAAGACAAGCTGGTCTAACAGGAGAGCGTCTGAGCCTGCTGGTTAGAGAGACTCGGCTATCACCCTGAAGACCCTGTTTAATGCAGTGTGAAGAACAAAGCCCTGTCTGAACAGACGCTCAAGACCTCCTCTGGAGAACCAGGTGCACAAGGTAAGCAGCCTTCAAAATGTTTGATGAACTTTTGACATTTCAACTATTGCACAATTTTGGAATAAAACTAAATGGACAAGTATTTATAACTGCAGAACCTTCTACTTTTGCAGAGTTTCTACTCTGAGTCCAAACGGAATTTCAATGTGGGTGGTAGAGAAGATCCGAGTGTCCGTCGAAAGGACCAACCTGCCACTTCCCATAACGGAATACAGCTTCAAAATCGGTGACATCATGTTCGGAGACAAGTCATCCATTGACAAAGCCAAGAAAGTCTTGCTGTGTCCAAACATCATTACCCCGGACACTATCCCTGAGTTCTGCATTCCACCCAAGATCTCAACCCCAGTGGAGGGCAAGAGTATGGAGCAGGGGAGGCCGACTCCATGTATCCGAGTGTCTTTGTGTGACAAAGAAAGTCCAAAGAAGGAGGTCATTGCCCGAGAGCTTCCCAATAGCCATATAATCCAGGTGGAGAGTGTTGATGATGGGCCATTTGACAACGGCTGTAGTGATGAGGAAACCACCAATGCTGATCCTCAAAGCCAGGCTGCACTTTCCCTGCCCCACTTAGCTAAAGCTCAAACCTGCTACGGCTTTTGCACCTTGCTTGAAAGTCCCCACACCAGGAGAAAGGAGTCCCTCTTCCACAACGACCCCAACTCGAGTGGAATCCCCTTGGTTCTTCCCCGGAGTAGATCAAGCACTTGCTCCAAATCAGCTTCCCCCATCTTGCCATCTTCATCCTCCCCTTCTTCCTTCAGCCTGAATACTCTTGCTTCTAGACTTTCTCCAAAAGGCTTCACTTTGCACCGACAGGGAACTCTAGATAGCGATACCACTTCCTCAGCAGAGTCCTCCCCTTTCAGTTCTCCTCTCCTGAACAGATGCCCACCAAAACCTTCTCTCCTCAAAGCACTTAACCATGAGAAACTACTCTATCGCAACCTCCGGAAGGTTGCCATGTCCAGAAACAATTCCCTATCGACGGATGAGGGTAGCTCCACGGACAACAGCCCCAATATTATGAGGAGAGCATCCGAAGGCCTTGTTGAACCTCTCCCATGTGGGTTCGGCTTGGCGCCTCCAGCTATCTTCCCCATGGACTTGGTTCTGCACCGGGAGAGGGTGATGAAGGAGAATCTGGTGCCTGTAGGAAGGGACGGTACCTTGCGGCTGTCGGCGGAGTACTGTCCTGAAAACCAGAGACTGCGCGTCCGCCTCATAAGCGCGGAAGGCCTGTATGCTTTGTCGGTGGACCCTAAAAGCATTAACTGCAGCATCAGCCTCTCTCTCATGCCCGGAAAAGTCCAGAAACAGCGCAGCACAGTCATTAGGAAGAGCCGCAATCCGATCTTTAATGAGGACTTTTTCTTTGATGGTATATCGGAGGATGATCTCTGCCAGAGGTCGCTCCGATTCAAAGTCGTTAACAAGATGTCCAGCATGAAAAGAGACTATATTTTGGGCAACTGTGATCTTCCTCTCACTAGCATTGTCACATTATAAATCCAACAATTGATTAATTTATTTTGTGTGAGTGAGTGCGTGCGTGCGTGCATGTATTTGTATATATTATATGAAATGTTATTTATTGCCAAATCTGTTTATCTGCCAAAGACTTCTTTTTTATTAAACAACAAAAACTATATCAGTCTTGTGGTCTTTTGTTCTCGACGGGAAACATGATTTTACGTATTCAGTCAACAAATAATCTTTTATTCATGATGAGAACAGCTGTGACTGAATCAAAGCACGGCAGTCTTAAAAGCTTTCGTAATGGCCTCCATTTTTCCTTGTCTCATCTTGAGCGGCTTGATTGCCACTACAGTCTGACACGTAGCCGTTTACATGTAACAAGATTTTTAAATGCAATATACAAATTATGGAGAAATCACTAAACAGTCGCTCTTGCAGCAGGCAAATGAGGCTGCTGTTTTAACTATTACCTTAGCAAGATGTATCCAGTAAAGTTAATCAATGGCTTCCTTTTTTCCCCTCACAGAGGCATCTTTTTGGGATTAAAAATTAGTGGGTTGGATGTTAGTTGGGATTACAGTAGCAGCACCTTAACACCGTGGTTCCACATCGCTAAACTTAAAAGAGTGCTAGGCCATTTGAGACGTCAGTAAGACCTAAATGGTGGGGCTTACCATTCACTGATCTTTCATTGGAGGTGGTAAATAATAACAAGTCGCACTGATTGCAAAATAACTCACCTTCTCTGATTTCCTCTAAGCCTGTTGTTTCCTGCTGACCTTTGCAGGGATTATAAATACCAGGAGTAACTTGAGAAGGAGATGAGATGGCTCATTCTCATTAAACTAGCCATTTTTTTCTTTTTTTCAAACAGGCTTGCTGCCTAGGCCAAGGCTTGCCAGCTAGGCAAGCATTTATCATGAGTAGAAGGAAGGTTATGATTTTCCATGGATCAAAAATCAATTAGATTGATTTGAAAGATTGATTTTTGAGTATACTGATAAAAAAAAATAAAATAAAAAATAATTAGGTTTTGGGAGAAGAATAGTGGAATTCTTCCTCACACGCAGTTTGCACTTCAAAATGGCCCACTCAATTAAAACATAAATAGAATTACCATTCTAGTTAGCAGTCACAGAATATATCACATAAGAGACTCAGGAATAATAACTGTTTTTGTCAAACTCATCCATCTCTTATCATTTTACTTTAGTGTGCATATAAAGCACTCTTTCCTGCACAAAGCACTTTGATCACATAACACCCTGAAGCACATGGGTTTGTCATGTGCTTCGCCGGCAGAACTGTGCATTTATGCATGTGCTAGAATACTTGAAAAACCCACATACAGCCTGCTCTGGGTTATGTACGCTCTTATTCATGATATCAATATGCAGAAAGAGAGATTTTAGTGGAAATTAATGAAAGAGGGAAGTCAGACCTCTTAACATATACATAAAGAACATACGTATCAATAACCATGATAATATTCATAACATGCTTTTGAATCATTTCATTTAAACTAATCTAATGAAGAGTCATGTTTAGAAAGTAATTAATTACCAAATGTAACTCTATACATGATAAATATTGCACATGTTTTTGGATTGTTCACTTAAAATTATTTAATAAAATGTATTTAAAATGATTTTAAAATACCATTCTAAACTAGATTTTTATGTAGTTGCATGGCTGTTTTGGATGGTTGCTCTAGGTATAATTTGGGCACCTCTCTGAATGTATGTTTTAAGGCATAAGCATAAGGCATAAGCTATTTGCACTAAGTGTAAATGGCGATAGAGGCTATTTACACTAAATGCAAATAGCAATAGATGCTATTTACACTAAGTGAAAATAGCATATTTTCTTAGAAATATGCTATTTACACTAAGCGCAAATAGCTGTAGATTCTATTTACACTGTTAAAATAGCAGGATGTTCTGGTGTTTATACTACTTATTACAAATAGTGGAAATTATCTGCACCTCAGTATTGTAGTAAATTAGAAATCAGTATGCAATAATAATGTATTAAGTGTGAATCTCTCATTTTAATTAAAATTATTAAATGGATGCCACCTTATTGGGACAATAAAGCCTTCCCTATACCTACCTTAACCCTACCCGACACTTTATTTTTAACTTTTCGATAAATTTCTTTGCCTTTCAGATGTGATATGAGATTTCAATGGTGGATTCGAACTCGGGTCGATCGTGTCAAAATGACTACACTACACACTTTGAATGAATGAATGAATGAATGAGGCATTTATATAGTGCTTTAATGTGTATTGCAATACACCCAAAGCGCTTTACAATCATGGGGGGTCTCTCCTCAACCACCACCAGTGTGCAGCATCCACTTGGATGATGTGACGGCAGCCACAGGACAACGGAGCCAGTACGCTCACCACACACCAGCTACAGGTGGAGAGGAGAGAGAGATAGAGCCAATTCAGTGGATGGGGATTATTGGGAAGCCATGATTGACAAGGGCCAGTGGCGGGAATCTAGCCAGGACACCGGGGTTACACCCCTACTCTTTACGATGAGTGTCATGGGATTTTTAATGACCACAGAGAGTCAGGACCTCGGTTTAACGTCTCTTCCGAAAGACGGTGCTTTTTTACAGTATAGTGTCCCCGTCACTATACTGGGGCGTTAGGACCCACACAGACTGCAGGGTGAGCACCCCCTGCTGGCCTCACTAACACCTCTTCCAACAGCAACCTAGTTTTCCCAGGAGGTCTCCCATCCAGGTACTGACCAGGCTCAACCCTGCTTAGCTTCCATGGGCAACCAGTCTTGGGCTGCAGGGTGATATGGCTGTGACTTTACCATCTACACCACCGAAACTATTCATTGGCCTCCGTCTTTTGTATTGTTGACTAGCCAAATCACACGTTGGTGGGTGGAGTTAGTATAAATAGCCTCTGCCAACAAGGCAGACTTTTTGTACTTAGTGTAAATAGACACTTCAATGTTTTATTGTCCAACAGGCAAAAATCTGAAGTCTAATCACATCAACATGTTAGTAAAAGCATGAAATTAATTATGATTCATAATGCACAAATAGCTAAGTGGAAATGCATGTAAAATGCATTAAGTAGCACCACAATGCAAGAAATGACACCCCGAATCATACTCCTTTATAGAGTCCTCTATAGAGAGATGGTAGTTAGTTATACTTTATTCACGTTTTTCCAGAAAGTCCAGGCTTACTCTATGGGGAAAAGAGAGAGAGAGCTTTGGTTGCCAGGTTGCCAGGCAACTTCTTTCAGCATGGTTAGGCCCAACGTCTTGCCATGTCGAGCTCTGCACAGTTAGGCACTGTCAACAGCAATCACTGCTATTTGTTTGGCCTTCCAGATGAATTAACTGTTCTTTTCTGTCCCTGTTCTACAGTGTAGAGCATTTTTTGATTATTGTTCAGTAGTATTGTTATTATGTCCTCAAATCAAATTAAATAAAGCATTTGATTTATGAGCAATCAGCCTGGCTGAGTACATCTGCTTTGGCATCAATCAAAGTAGATTGCATTACCCAGCCGCTTATTTTATGCATAATTTCTCTATTGAAACCAAGAAAAAACATTGGTTTGGTCCCATTATTTGCTAAATACATCCACTGAATGTGTCTCTGCTTTGGCTTTCGAGAGCAAATTTAATTTATTAATGTCTTTTTACTTGTATTTCCACTTAGCTAAGAGGCCCAAAGTACAGTTCTTACCTCAGCAGCCTATTTATTAATAGTCTGGCTGGTTGTTTTTAGAGAAAGGAGATAGGACCATAAACTTATTTTCTGGAGTGATATGCATTGCTTTCAGCAGTGCTGATGTATCATTAAGGGCATCCGTTGCTATTTTAAGTTAGTGATATCTGTGGTTAAATATTAAGCTTAAAGCTCTTAGTCTGGCTCTGGGGGTGGGCGCTATAAAGAAAGGCCAAGAAAAATGCAACGAAGACAAATATTAATACATTTTCTCTGTCGTTAGTTTTAAAAGTTAAAAAGGTTTTAAGTGTAATAATTTACAGGCCAATTGAAAATTGACAGTGCTACCTTATTTAATGTGTTTTGATCTCTGATAACAACAAACAAGAACTTTTAAAACAGTTCCTTGTGTAATCATCCTTTTAACCTTTACTAAATTTGTTACTAAATATGACTTTTTAAGATTTTACAGATTGCGTTAATTTCTGTGACTTGTCTGGGGGCTTTTGAAAATTCCCTTATATTTCAAGGTTTTGGGACTTAAAGGCATAGTTCACCAAATAAATGGAAATTTGCTGAAAATGTAATCAACCCCAGGCCATCCATGTAGATTTAGATGAGTTTGTTTCTTCGTCAAAATAGATTTGGAGACATTTAGCGTTATATCACTTGCTGACCAATGGATCCTCTGCAGTGAATGGGTGCCGTCTAAATGAGTCCAAACAGCTGATAAAAACATCACAGTAATTCACTCCAGTCCATCAGTTAACATCTTGTGAAGTGAAAAGCTGTGTGTTTGTGAGAAACAAATCCATCAAGACATTTTAACATATCAGTAGTCAATAATCCATAATAAAATTGTCCAATAAAAAAGTCCATATCTGTTGTCCTCTTACATAAAAACCCGCCAACATATTTGTTTAGAACTGCTTTGGATTGTTTTCTTGTAAACGATGCTTGATCTGTGCATATTTCTCACCTGATTCTGACGAGGTGAAAGCAATATTATGGATAGATGACTCATTTGAAATTAAAAATGTCAGTTGCAAACAGGCAGCTTTTTACTTCATAAGATTTTAGGCTACTTAATGGATTAGAGTGGTGAGGAATTGTAGATTATTGAAATGTTTTATCAGCTGTTTGGAGTCTCATTCTGACGGCACCCATTCACTGCAGAGGATTCATTGGTGAGCAAGTGATGAAATGCCAAATTTCTCCAAATCTGTTTAGATGAAGAAACTAAATTATTATAATCTTGTAGAGATTGCATTTACAAAGAGGCATTTATAGCTGAAAGAAAAATGTATATTGGCTATAGAAAGATTTTAAGATTTTATTAATTTCTATTACTTTTCAAGGCTTGCAAGAAACACTTTTGAAATTCTCAAGTTTTCATTGTTCATACCCGAGTAAATTTTTAGCAAGTTTACTTTCACTTTTATATTATTATTATTTTATTAGGTACTGCTTTTATATACAGAGGTTGACTTGAGAAAAAAAAAGAAATAATTTCCTCACCCTCATGTTGTTTTAAAATCATATGAACTCACATAACCATACTTAAGAATTTTGGAACAAATTCTTTCTAATCCTGTATCTTTATAACATCTTTTTATTCTTTGTAATGACACCATATTTAACTGTGTGTATCAAACAAAACCAATCATCCCCTTTATGGTGACGCAAACCCATTTGGATTTTCCTAAATCCCCTGTGGGGGTTTATATTGCGGTAATGACTGGTTCACTATCCTTTACTTGAACATACATACTCCACAATGTTGCTTGAGTCTTCATTATGACGATACTGTGAGAAGCCCCCTCTTGTGATTTCCATTAGTGACGTACGTATAACCCCAGCCCCCTTTAGTGTGCACATATAGGGGAAAGACCACTGTGCTTTTGTGTTTATTGTTTAGGGAGCTTGCTGTAATGGGTTTTCTCAGTCTGGGTTCCCGTCAGCATTTGCTATGTTGCACCGCTGCCCCATTGCACATAGATTTGAACAATGTTTATGGCTTAACAGGCCATTGCAATCGAGCCTGTGTGGGAGCAGATATAGCAGCCATCTTTGTATTCCATGTTGATTCAGCTGACATGGTCGTATTACAGATGGGGATTTACAGGTGGTTCCCACTGCCTGTTGGTGGCTGATTGCCACGTGTTGGATTGCCTTTCATATTGAAACTGCTTTGCAAAATTGTGCCATGATTTTCCCAGGACTTTTCCAGCCATTTAAAGACTTAAAAATCATTTTGTAGAGATTGCATTTACAAAGAGGCATTTATAGCTGAAAGAAAAATGTATATTGGCTATAGAAATATTTTAAGATTTTATTAATTTGTATTACTTTTCAAAGCTTGGAAGAAACACTTTTGAAATTCCCAAGTTTTCATTGTTCATACCGGAGTAAATTTTTTGCAAGTTTACTTTCACTTTTATATTATTATTATTTTATTAGGTACTGCTTTTATATACAGAGGTTGACTTGAGAAAAAAAAGAAATAATTTCCTCACCCTCATGTTGTTTTAAAATCATATGAACTCACATAACCATACTTAAGAATTTTGGAACAAATTCTTTCTAATCCTGTATCTTTATAACATCTTTTTATTCTTTGTAATGACACCATATTTAACTTTGTGTATCTAACAAAACCAATCATCCTGTTTATGGTGATGCAAAACCATTTGGAGTTTATATTGCGGTAGTGACTTTTTCACTATCCTTTACTTGAACATACATACTCCACAATGTTGCTTGAGTCTTTTTAACAATTCATTATGACGATCCTGTGAGAAGTCCCCTCTTGTGATTTCCATTAGTGATGTACATATAACGTACAGTGCAGGTTCCAGCCCCTGACCAGAGTCAAGTCATTTTAAAGTCTTCTTGTGTCCACAGGAACAGTTTTAACCTACCTTGTCTTGTCGGTCATGTCCATGGAGACTCGTCAGGGGCAGGCGGCTCCTCTAGTTATGGCCGCAGAGGCCATTCCCTAGCTGCCTGCCTCTCCTGTTGCTGAGATGGAAGCGGTTCCTGAGTTTACCCTGTGAGGGCCCCTGACTCCACGTCCAGCCCAAGGAGGGCTGTTGTGCTTCCGTCATGCCCAGTAAAGGGCCTCAGATTCCGAGCCTAGCCCAGAGTGGGCTCCTGTTCCTGTCGATTGTCCTGTTCCTGTGTGTTTAGCCCTGAGAGGGCTTCCTGTTCCTGTGTAGAGCCTATACGGAGAGCCCCGGAGCCCGTAAGTTCCCCCAAGGAATTTTTTTTTGGGGGGGGTAGTAGAGATCCGGCTGTAGTGGCCGGGCCGAGGGGACCGAGGCCTTGGCCATGAAGACCACCTGCCATGGCCTCCTGTGCCCCCTGCACCGCTATGGCCTCCTGTGCTCCCTGCACCGCTATGGCCTCCTGTGCTCCCTGCACCGCTATGGCCTCCTGTGCTCCCTGCACCGCCATGGCCTCCTGTGCTCCCTGATCCACCATGGCGCCCTGAACTGTCTCCAGAGCACCCACCCCCCCTCCCCGGTGGTACTGTTACGGCGAGGGACGTGCCTTCAGGGAGGGGGGAGTTATGTCAGCCCTTGTGTCGTGTGTTTCCCGCCCTCTTGTGTCCATATATGGTTATTTTCCTGCCCTTGTTTAGTTTGATTGTTTATGATTTCTTTCAGCTGTGTGTGTAATTATCCTCTGTATTAGAGCCCTGCGCGGGACTGTTTTCTTAAACCCGCACCCACCCACTACCGCTGAATTTCTGACCAGGACCGCCCGCTCGCACAACCTGCGTGTTCCACTCCCGCCCGCTCCTGTGGACTTTCTCTCAGAGCTTGTAAAAAATGTTGGCTACAGAAATACTAAAATGTTTGTTCAGCTTAACATCCAGAATAGCAGGCTTTAAACTTGATTGCGTTTAAATAAGATGAAGTAATGCTAAACCAAAGCACCACACCAGACAAAAACATTGGGTATTTTTTTTATTAGCATTATAAAACATTAACCATTAAAACAAAAGCACAAATACCAGCACCTCAGTTTTTAAAAGTAGCTTACTGCTTGATACACAAGCACCAAACGATTTACTAAACAAACAGTTTAAATGTCATTTCACACCCAGTCCGAAATTTTTGCATGTTAAAAAATAAATACAACTTCACGTTATGTCACACACTGCCTCCGAAACTTACGTCCGTCATAAAAAAAAAAAATGTGGATCAGGTTTGAGTTTCTACGTTTTCGCATCTGTAGCATGCATTTTGATAGGAAAGGATGAGGAATATGAAAAATTGGAAGAATGCACGCGAAAATTTCAGACTCAGTGTGCAATGACTTTAATTGTTAACAAACAGTTTAAGTAGGCTAAATAAGCCAAAGCAAAATATGAAATAACTTTAACTTAAGTAAATAAACACATAGAACTTAGAAAATAGGTATGTCGCCTCAGGGCAGAGGTGCCAGATTTATGTCCTTGTGCACATTTATCGCAACTCACGAAGTTGAACTCTTTCCCATTTTTTTTCAGTGACAATTGAGAATTGTTTTCAGATGTCTGGCTTGCCTTGCCTTGCTTTGCTTTTGTCAAGTAAACAGCTGCTTTAATTTTCTTCTCAACTTAATGTGTTGACTCCATTTCTATTACACACCAAATCCCGCCATTCCCTGTGGGTCTCCAGCAAAATTTTCTGACCGCCCACTCCTGCCCACAGCAAAGGAAAAACCCCAATGCAGCCCTCTACTCTTTATATTAGTTCCTGCCTGTTCAGTTAGTTTTTGTCTGGTCTACTCGTTACTCCCGGTGTTCCTGTGTGTCTGCCCTGCCTTGTGTTGCCTTGTTTGGATTAAAGACTGTTCATTTGAGTTTACTCCTCGTCTCGTGTTCCTCGTTCCTCCCCGCTGTGTGCACCGTGACAATAAGGGTATATTTATTCGCATTAAATTATTTTTTAATATCTTGACATAAAATTGACATTTAATATCTACATAAAGCACTTTATTTTCTATTATTTTGTTATATGACATTATAATATAATATAATATATGCTCTATTCATAAAGAATAAGGGTTTATTTAGTCTCATAAAAATTAATTATGGTAACACTTTATTTAGTCCACTTTAGGCATTCTACTAACAGTAAGTAACTTTGCAACAATCCACTTGATTGGCTCTATGACACTCTCCTCTCCACCTGTAGCTGGTGTGTGGTGAGCGCACTGGCTCCGTTGTCCTGTGGCTGCCGTCGCATCATCCAAGTGGATGCTGCACACTGGTGGTGGTTGAGGAGAGACCCCCCACATGATTGTAAAGCGCTTTGGGTGTATTGCAATACACATTAAAGCACTATATAAATGCCTCATTCATTCATTCATTCAACAACATGTCAACTAGCAGTCATTAGAGTATTAGTAGACTGTCTGCTTAAGGCTAAGGTTAATGTGGTTGGGAGTATGATTGTTTTATGGGAGCAGATGGTCCCTGTTGTATATGTACTTTTTAATTCTACAGCAGAGGTGCAAAAACGGGGTATGCAGTATATACAGTGCATAGGGCCGCCGCACATAGGGGGACGCCATTTTGCCGAAATCATTTTGTGAAAATCTTCTTTAAGAAAACGTTATAAATAATCAAAAGCTTAGTTGTTAAAAATAATGTAATGAAACATTTTTATTTAACAGTTTTTAGCATTTTTAATGAGTTCAAAAATGTATCTAAGATTTTCAAGATGCCCACTGCTCTGGGTGTGTGTTCACTGCTGTGTGAGCACTTGGATGGGTGAAATGCAGAGCACAAATTCCGAGTATGGGACAACATACTTGGCCACGTCCTTTCCTTTGCTTTCCTTTACCTGATTGGTAGGCACCAATCAGAGGCTGTATTTTTATGATGTCATCATGTAGACTTCTTACAAAGTATTTTACAGTATTTTAAAACCACAAAAATACAAACAACTAAAGTATTTTGATACAAAATATGATGCCATTTTCATCAACCCTATGAAAGACAAATTACAAAATCCTGCTTTATAACTGAAATGTGTATTTGAAATACATGTATCATAAATACTGCCCATCCCTGTATATATATATATATTAGTGCTGTCAATCGATTAAAAAATTTAATCACGTTAATCACAGTAATGGACTGTGATTAATCATGATTAATCACAAATTTAAAATACTAGGATTTACCTGTAAATGTGTTAAAATAAAGAAATGCATGACAAACTAGTTTAAGGAAACAGAACCTTTCACACTTCCGCCAGGTATGAGACATAATCCTTATTATTCTTTTATCATTATTCTTGTTTTTATTCAGCCATTATCAGCCTTTATACTGGCAATAAAACGTTTACCAAGCCACATCGCTTCAATCCCAGTATACATTTACCCAACTATTATCAAAAGTATTTCTAAATAAATACAATAAAACATTTTCTTGCGACCTTACGTGAAGTATTATGACAAAATGCATTATGAAGAAGAATTGGACCTGTTCTGCAGGTGCATTAGAGCTAATATTAGCATCATGCTTCATAAGACAATTTATGAGATTAATAGTACACTTTTACTCAGAACTCACTTCAAACCACCATTGAGTGTTTGTAATAACTTCCTTTTACGATCACATGTGGAATTTGGTCGTTTACTGTTGTTAAAATATGCTATTTATAGCCTTTTATATCGCTGCACAAATTAGCATAGATGTACACATTCAACTCAAGAAAATCACATACAGACCATATCTATCGTAATCGTGTGTTTATTATCTAATATAATCTATAGTGGCTGTTGTCATGTTTATTTCTGCTGTGTAAAAGCCGTAGCATGTATGATCTGGCTGAAACTCACGTTGTTTGTAATGTTACAACCGCCTCTCCGATCCTTAGGTTGCCAGGTATACATTCCAAGTATAATACTCATTAATAAAAGGATCTATTAAAATTTTTATTTGTCTATATACACTTTGGGCGGCCGCGGTACATTATAAAAGTAGCCCAAAAAAACACAACCCCCGGCTCTGTAATTTTTCCCGCCACTATTTTCAAAATAGCCCACTTGTGCCGCTGCCCTGGCAACACTGGTTCGCTGTACCCTCATCACACAATGATAGATAACCTTCCGCGCTGCAATGACTGCAAGAAGTTGGGGTCAAACCTTATCAAACGATTAATTTGCGTTAAAAAAGTATTGACACCCCTAATATATATATATATATATATATATATATATATATGAGTAAACTCTTAAAAATAAAGGTGCTTAAAACAGCGATGCCATAGAAGAGCCATTTTTGGTTCCATTCAGTCATTCAGTCAAAGGTTCTTTAAAGAACCATCTCTTTCTTACCTTTTTATAATCTGAAGAACCTTCTTTCGCCACAAAGAACCTTTTGTGAAACAGAAAGGTTCTTCAGATGTTAACGGTTCTTTATGGAACCATTTAGATAAAAAGGTTCTTCTATGGCATCGTGAAGCACCTTTATTTTTAAGAGTGTGTATATATATATATATATATATATATATATATATATATACTGTATGTATGTGTGTGTGTGTGTGTGTGGATGGACATTCACTTAAGCTTCTTGGGAGTACAAGAACATCTACGCAAGTCGGGTATCTGGAGTGCGAGGAAAGATGGAAAGCCAGGCTCAGTGAAAGCCACTACCCAAAGTGAAAGCCACTACCCAAACGGACATTGTGCATGACTGAGCCGATTCATTTTCCCATGCTGTGACGCAGGAACATGAAGCTGCGCTCATAATCGTGGCCTGCTGATTACTCTCAATGACCAAGACACACTGACTCTATATGCAGAAGGCCGACAAGTTCAATTAACTCCAAATGTACTGTAAACACACCACTGGGCTAACACGACAGGCAAATAAATTGATGTTAAATTGTGAGGTCTCGCTTCTCTCTTGATGGAGAACAAGGCCTACAGAGGCTCGCCGCTCAGGTCAGATGTTATTAGGATTTGAAAGACATCCAAGTCAGTCCCAAGACCACAAAATGTGTGTGTGAGAGAGAGAGAGAGAAAAGGCATGCGTGTGTATGTAAAGTTTAATGATGTTTAGCAGAAGCAGGAAGATGATGAGTATAATTTAAATGCTTAATTTTACTGTGTATACTAATTATATTAATGCACGCAGTGCCTTGTGATCTTGGTGTTTTTTGCAAGCAGTTGTGTAGGGAAAAACCATGGTTTGCACTGCAGCCCTTTCTCAGCACAAGCACAATTATTACAGCTTACAAGAACTGTGTAAACAGACTGTACAAGGAACTTTCGTTTTATATTAATGATGCAAAAGGAAGATACACAACAGAAGAAAAAGTATATTCACATTGCATAAATATGTCAAACCTGTGATGTGGTTTTGAGAGTAATATATTTGCATAAACTGATGGTAATTCTTTCATAATCCCCAGTACTGAAAAATAAGTATTTTTAGTGGCATTTGTTCTGATTATTAGCAGCAAGCATCACTATATTACTGCTGTGCTTTAAAGGTTTTGGTCAAACCCAAACCCTAATTATTGACCTTCAGTGCATAACTCATCCCACACTGTTTGGACATGAATGCACCTCAAATCATGCAGTTTGTTGAGAAGAGATGTCATATCATTTTTCTAAGTGATTGGACTTTCTTTGCACATTTGCAAAGCCATATGTTTAAAATCTTACAAAACACCTCAGAAATGTGCTTTAAAAGCACTTTAAAAAGCACTTTAGCAACTGCATAACAAAGTCCCATCAACAACTCAGAATACCACACAAAACACACACACAAAACATCTTACAGCAATGTGCTAAGAAATGCCACACAAATCACCTTATAACTGAATAGCAAAGCCCCAAAAAACATTAATAAAACACTTCAGCAACTGAATAGCAACACCCTAACAACTTTACAGCAATATTCTTAAAAAAAAAAACCCACAAAGATCTTAGTAACTGCATAGCAACACCCTAACAACTTTACAGCAATATTCTTAAAAAAAAAAAAATGCACACAAAGATCTTAGTAACTGCATAGCAACACCCTAACAACTTTAGAGTAATGTTCTAAAAAAAAACTTCCCACACAAAACACCTTAGCAACCCCTTGGCAACCACTCAGAATACCCTAAAGACTACATGGTAATGAGCTAAAAAAACAAAAAAACAAAGCCCACATAAAACGCCTTAGCAACTGCATAGCAACACCCTGACAACTTTACAGCAATATTCTAAAAGAAGGCACACAAAGATCTTAGTAACTGCATAGCAACACCCAAACAACTTCAGAGCAATGTGCAGAAAAAAAAAAAAAAAACCCACACAAAACATCTTACAGCAATCTGCTAAAAAATTCCACACAAATCACTTTATAACCGAATAACTAAGCCCCAAAAAACAAAAAGTTTAACAGCTGCATAGCAACACCCTGGCAACCACTCAGAATACCTTAATGACTGCATGGCAATGTGCAAACAAAACCCCACACAAAACATGTTAGCAACCCCACTAGGGGTGACCCCAAATAGTCGAAGATTCGATGCTTCGAAAGGAGGAGCCTGATTTGAGTCCAAATCTCACAGTCGAATATTTGCGGGGTGTTATGATCGTGCCATTTTGGCTATATGGGGGTGCTCAATGCCTGATTTCACATAGAACAACAATGCAGAATATTAATAACTATGACTGGGACTGTCATATACATAACATTATAATGAGAACACTATTATAATAAAACGCTGTGAATTTTTAGAGTTTAGTTGCCGTGTTTCTGCACGTTGTTGCGTGAAGAAAGCGTCCACAAAAGGCATTCATTCAGGGCATTTTGTGCAGATAGCATATAAGTCGTAATATTAACGTTATGTTGTATAAATAACGAAGTGTATTCTATATGAGATAAATGAGTTAAATCCCATTGATTAAAAACCTGTTATCATATGCTTAAGTTACTGGTCATCTTCAGCATGCACAGCTCAAAACAGAAATGCAGAACATTAATAACTAAAGTCATATACGTAATATTATAATGAGAGCAGTACTGTAAAAAATGGGTTTCGCTGACGTTTAATGTTAACTATCTTTTAATCAAAACATAAAATATTATTTACCCCGTTTGTATCTGCAAGGCATCCGTTACACATTTTCCGTGTGTGTTAACGTCAATAATTATGGCTGTTGAATGCTGAATGTCTGACTTGACTCTTGGTAATATATTTTGCCCCACCTCCAAACATATGATTCGACTATCAGTCGACTATCGGCAAGATTCGAAAATCCCGATTCGACTATGAAAATCCTTAGTTGGGGACACCCCTAAACCCCACAAAAACACCCTGGCAACCACTCAGAAAGACTACTTGGTAATGTGCTAAAAAAGCCCACATAAAACATCTTAGCAACTGCACAGTAACACCCTAACAACTTTAGAGCAATGTGCAAAAAACACACCAAAAAAAAAAAACGTAACAGCTGCATATCAGTGCCCTAGCGTGTTTTTAGTAATGTGCTAAAAACCTCAGAAAACACCTTAGCAAACTCAACAGTGCACAGTACACCCAGCAACTACTGTGCTAAAACACACACAAATCCACATTTTCATTTGTTTTTTCAAGTCCTTCTCTTTCCAATCAGGAGAAATGAAAGTAAACTTGACTCTGACTTCACCATGTCACAAGACTTACCGAGGTTCTCAAATAATCTCTCGACTGCAATCAAAACAAATAAAGCAACCTCAAACATAAACTAGCTGTTTAATTAGCAAGCCAACCCAAGAGTCTGTCAAAATACAAACAGACGATAAGGAAAGTATGCTTGTATCACCTCCATTGTTGGAACCGCATGGAAGGAAGCCAACGAAGATAAACAAACACGCCGTCTTTACCGTAAATGATTGTTTTTACTTTATTCACTGAAGGAAGTGTTATTTCAAACGTTTATTTAGGGAAAACCCTCATTCATTAAACATGCAAATAAAGTGGCATCTGAAACTGTCACTCCTTGCAACAATATGCACCATCCGATATTTGGTATCAAAGTGATCTGGTCCTAAAACAACAATAAGCTGTATCGCTAACAGCATGATGTCATAGCCATTACAGAGAACAGGAAGAAAATTTGCCAGTTGTCAATTGCAGTCCATGTTGACTCTCATAGAGTGCAAATACAGCCAGATGCGACTGACAGTGATGTCGAACACAATAAACCCTGCTCTCGCGGATAACCGATAGCTAATAACCGGCTTATGATGACAGTTTCTCCTGTCGAGGATCAGATAAGACCCAAATTTTCTCGTTGTTAGCATTAGCTCACACACTACATTCTTTTCTTTTCTTTCTGGAAAAATAAGAAAAAGCTGAAACTGTAAAGGTACTGACGTAATGGCAACTGTTCTATTCTGTCGTAACTGTGACTTTAGTACTTTGTGTGGAAACGTGATTGTTCTGGATGTTCTTGACTTTAAACTCATTGATATTAGCGTGACTAGCCAGACAGAACATTCCGGCCAGGTATGCCATCTCCGAGGAGAGGACAGTTCAAAACCTGGCTCCCTAATCAGGCACTTAGAGTTATCTAGCACTGAGCCTGGCACAAAGAGATTACGACATGTTTGCTTTAGCTGGTGAAGCTAGTTGACTAGCTTAGCGAGTATAAACTTACGTAACTCATGCCACACTGTTTTTGTTGATGCATGACATTATACAGTTTTTTGAGGAAAAATGTTGTTAGCAACACCCTAGAGACTGCATTGCAACATTCAGAGCACCTTAGCAACCACATAGCAACACCCCTATTTGATGTTATTTAGCATAAATTTTTAACTAATAAATTTTTGTTCATCTATAATGAAACTCGGAATAAAAAGTACCTCGAATTTTCCCATTGTGTAATATGAAATATGTTTTCTGAAGATTTCATGTGTAAGGCCAGTGCTTGGCGAGCCTTTTTATGACATTTTATTGGTTAATTAGGATGTAATACTCCTCTCTGTCCCAGGAACATAGAGATTCACCTGCGTAACCAAGCAACGGCTCGCTCGCTGGACACCAGAGAGGATTCATCTTCCAAAAGACGACCACTTGACACATATTCATGAATCCAGCATCTTCTGCAAAGCTCTGGAAAGATCTGAATGACACAATGCAACACTACACATTCTTCAAACATTTCTGCTGAAACACAAAACATTTTCTGTGCATATGACAAATGTGCACAAAATCCCTCCTACTTTAATTTATTTATTACCTTATATCAATTGCATTATAGTGGCCTTATAGAAAGTATATAATTAAAGGCATAATATAATATAATATAATACACAAAATAGCAGAATATAAAAGTGCGCGGCGCAAGTGTTTTTTGCTAGTTTCAGCACGACGCAGTTACCATTTTCACGTCCTGCGCCACTTTGTTTAAATACAGACCATTTTTCCTGTCGTTAAACTAGCAAAAGTGGATTTGGAAACGCCATAATTGCACCTGCACCGTGCGCTTTAGACCATGTGCTTAGATCGTTAAAATAGGGCCCAATATATTATTATGTTTATGATTAACAATCAAATTATTAATTTGTTAGAAACTAGTTGCTATGAATACAGGTGCCATCAGTTATCTTCTTATAAATTACTTGTTTGTCATTGAGTCAGTGTTGCTGATGCAAAGTAGGCCCTTCATTACCAAACGCCAAGTAACTAAATTAGGATACAATCATGAGTCATTCGCAAACTGTTAAACATTAAACTGTTGGTTACATTTTTTAAACTAACCTTCATCCGGGAGATCACAGGGATATGTGAAAATTTGATCTGTTAACTGGTTGCATATGTCAGATTTGTTGCATGACTCAGGCAGAGAAAAGTTGTTGCTATCAAACATTGTTTACTTAATCAACTGAGTCAGTGTAATGGTGAAGGGATAGATCAAATAGGCCAATTGGTGGAAGGTTTGCGAAGAAATTTCATGCTCCCTTGTAAAAGTATTTTTTAGTATTTTTAAAATACAAAAATACAGTAGTTTATTTTGATACAATGTGTGGCTGCGCTATTTTGTAGTTTATTTTGATAAACTTAAAATTAAGGTATGTGGTATTTTATTTTAAAATACATTTTGATGTATCTTTGCCCAACCCTGTATCTATGTGTATATATATATATATATATATATATATACTATGCCTTTTCTAGGGTGTTCTGGATGGTTGACTGCATTGTTACGCGGTTGCCAGGGTGTTGCTATATAATTGCTAGTGTTCACATTGTTAATTGTGGTTGTAAAAGGGTTTTGTGTGTTTTATAGGTGGTTGCCAGGGTGTTGCTATGCAGTTACTGAGGTGTTTTTGAGGATTTCTAGATTGTTGCTATGGTGTCGCTATGTAGTTGCTAAGGTATACAATGTTTTAGCACAATGCTATGCAGTTTCTTGGACACTGAAATACGGTTGCTAAGGTGTTCTGTATGGTTTTCTGGGTGGCTTCCAATGTATTGCTATGCAGTTTTTAATGTGTTCTGTGTTTTAATGTTGCTAGAACAACTGCCTGGCTATTTCACGAGTTCACACTTACATATAATAAACTGAGTAAAGGTTATGCGTATTTGGCGTACTGTCCAGGCAGAGGGCTCCACGCTCGGTACTTACCCCCGAGCCCAGGGTACTCCCCCTGTACGGGGAGAAGGGTCCGAGCTCTGCATTTAGCCCGGACCCAGAGCGTTCCCCCCCGTGCTGGGGTAGGAACAGGCTGAAGGTGAGGAGTAGGGGTGGTGGGGGGATGCTGAAAGACTAGAGCTGATGGAGGTAAGACTGCTTTGATTATTTATAGGGGTTCTCTCTCGAGCTGACTGGATAGATGGTGTGATTGCTGATGATGAATTGGCTGTGTTAATTATCTGCGTGTGCTCCTCCCAAAATTTGTTAATAAAACATCACGTGTTTTATGTGGTTTACTGGGTGGTTTCTGGCTGGATTTCTAGATGGTTGCTAGGGTGTTGCTATGCAGTAGCTAAGGTGTTCTCTGTTTTAGCACATTGCTATGCAGTGGCTAGGACACTGATGTGTGGTTGCTAATGGTTTTGTGTGGTTTATGGGTAGTTGCTAGGGTGTTGTGTAAGTTTTTTTTTTTTTTGCACATTACTGTGCAGTGTTCTGAGTAACTGATAGTGTATCTGTGCAGTTGTGTGCAAAAAAAGGTGTTTTGTGTCGATTTCTAGATGGTTGTCAGGGTGTCACTATGTAGTTGCTATACAATGTTTTAGCACATTGACTAATGGCTTTAAATGTTCTGTTTTGTCTCAGTTTGCAACTAAACACTTTTTGCACTGAGCATCTGCTGTTATTAACACCTTGTCAATTACAGTTTTATATTACACTTCACACTGTGGTGAACCTTTCATAGACTGATTCATATATTTGATTTTGCTTGGAGGTCACAATGTTCTTCTGTCGTGTTTATGACTTAATGACTTGCTGACCGCATCCTAAATCAATTGATTTTCCCAACTGTCGAAGCTGGTTTGAAGAGTTAAGCGTACTCTCCTATCTCTACAGTTCTGACCTTATAAAATCTTCTTTCAGCTTGCCACTAGCATTTATTATTGCAGGTGTGAAAGATTCTATGACAACTATGCTAACATCAAGTACACATAAGAGCAATCTTAAAGGGATAGTTCACCCAAAAATGAAAATTTGGTGTAAGTTTACTCACCCTCAGGCCATCCAAGATGTAGGTGACTTTTTTTCTTCAGCAGCGCAGTAAAGAAGATTTTTAGCTGAAACTGTGGCCCTTGGTGATTCAAAAAATGCAAGGCAGTGGCTGCATGAGAATTTAAAAAAAGCATAAAAGGAACACAAAATTAATACCCATGGCTCCTGATGATATATTGAGGTCTTATGAAGCAAAACGATCGGTCTGTGCAAGAAACCGAACATTATTTACTACATAATTACCTGTAATCCAGAGTCTCAGGCAACGGGGAAATTTGATTCTTTTGCGCAAACTGATTCTTTCGGACAACTCGTTTCAATGAACTGGTTCAGTTCACTAGTTTTGTTTACGTAATCACAATGATATAACGTATACGCAGCTATATTATTAAAGTACCCAATAATGATGTGAAATGTGGATGTTTTATATGCATATGAAGTGAACAACCTAGTCTTCATCAGCTCACTTTTTTACATAAACAATGAGAAACCATAAAAACTTAACCATAAAATTCAAGTGCTCGGTTCACACATACGCATATCACCAGCTCACCGATGGTCAGGCATGTCTGAAAGTGAGTAAGATTTAGTAGATTTAATTGAGTAAGATTTAGTAGATTGTGCTGCTCGATCCACAAACTGTTAAGATGGTTCAGTTTGATTTGGTGAACTGATTCAACTAGTTCACCAAAAAGAACCAGTTCAAAAGAATGATTCGTTCACAAACCGGACTCTGAACCATTTGCCTGAGGCTGTGGATTACAGGTAATAATGTTGTAAATAATTTTGAGTTTCTTCCACAAACCGATCGTTTCACATCATAAGACCTCAATTTATTGTCAGGAGCCACGGGTATTAATTTTGGGTTGATATGCTTTTTTGACTCTAAAAGAGACGGTAGCTGATAACTTGCATTTTATGAATCACCAAGGACCAAAATTTCAGGTAAAAATCTTCTTTACTGTTCTTCTTGAAAAAAAGTCACCTACATCTTGGATGGAATAAGAATTAGTATTAACACCAAAATGTAATTTTTGGGTAAACTGTTCCTTTAAATGTAGAATTCACTAGTTCTGAAGGTACTGTACAGAAGGGTTATGTTTGTTGGGCACGTGTAAGTCTGGCACGTACTGGATCTGTCTGGAGATGTCTGCAGCTGGCCTGGGTTATGTAGTCACTGTATTCCTGGCACACACGTGTCCACACACACATACATGCTATGGAGATGACATCAACCATGACCGGCTCTGCTCTTAACAGCCATGACAAGATGCTGATTACAGTTAAGATCTAATTACGGCTATATAAACAGGATACACCTTTTAGACATGATGCATGTGAGAACACGTATGAATGCAGATATGAAGTTTCAGGCAATAGTCTTGGCTTTCACAACCTGTGATGTCCACAATGAACAAACATGCAGATTCTTTAACTTCAAACACGTCATACGGTCCACCATGAAAATAAAGTGAAGATTGTTTTAAATAAAATGTTTCTTTATTTATGAATACAAAAATAAAAAAAGAGTAAAAATAAATTAGAAGAAAAATAATGGTTATGATTGATATGATTTTTTATGTTGTTTTGTAGATATTTGTTCATGACATTTGATAGTTTAATGTAACTTTTTTTTCATTTTTTTTCATTTGCTTTTTACAGATTAATATGCTATTAAACTAATATTTTCAATTAGCAAGTGTATAATTAAAAGATAATAGTAATAATAATAATAATAATAATATTTTTTTTAATGTTGTTTTGTTGAGAATTTTATGGCATTTTATAGATAAAATTAAAAATTAAAGTTTTTCAATTTAATTTTTTATTATTTGTTTTTTAATGGCCTAAATAATATGCCATAAAAGTGTCTTTTTAAAATAACAATTATGTTACAATTGGTTGTAAACACTAATGCATCATTTCACAACATATATATATATATCTTTTTTTTTCATTTGAATTATTACTTCATTTTTCCCAGTCATCATTGACCATGTATGTAAGGGATATTATGGATATTACCTCATATTTTCCTTGCTATATAATTAGCTCAGTGTTTCTTTGCTCAGATGAACTCATAGGCTTTCTGGTGATTGACCCTATAGGGGGCTGGATCAAGGCAAATACGCTACGCCTCCAGGCTCCACCATAGCAGAACAGGTGCCTGCTGATGCCCTGCTTAATTATTATTGGGCAGGATGTTACATAATAATTTCTTAATAGCTTAGACCGACTGCAAACAGCACCTTCTGGAGGCCCAGGGATCAGCCCTGTCACTGACGATTATATGACATGGAAAGTCAGTTGAATTCCTGGATGACGGGAAACCCCATGGATGTTGATTCAGGGCTGAGAGCATTGAGATTACAGTAAGATCTAAAGCTCAAAACACATAGAGTAAACACTTCCTTGTCATTATATTATTTAAGCAGCAAAGCTAAACAATAAATAAATAATATTTATATAAAATATAAATTAAATAGGCTGTCATAATCCCACTTTTTCCATCCCTGTTATTTAATTCAAAACACCAGACAGAAGCAATCACAGAGAGTTGCAAACAGGTAGACGCAGTTCATAAATAAAGCACATAGAGCAAGAAAACCCAAATTAGCATTAAAAAAGCACCTTTGTGCCTGAATGTCTTTTCTCTTTCTCTCATCCATGGCAACACAGAAAGGCTGGAAAGGATGGGAGAAAAAAACATGGAGATCCTGCCTTTCATCTGAAAGGGGCTTTTATCCACACTCCCACTCTGAGCATAAATATCAGCTGGGCTTTTCCGCAGATTTGGTCTGGAGAAGATTTTTATTTTATTTTATTTTATTTTATTTTATTTTATTTTATTTTATTTTATTTTATTTTATAGCCTATATCATACCAAAATATTCTCATATATATTTAGTTTTGAGTGAACATGAACTACTGACCAGCACTATAATGTTATGTAATAATGACACGTTGACTGAAGCTATTATAACCTGTTCTAAACAACCTTTTATTCCTGGCATGTGACTTTCTGAATATCATGCTTGCCATCTGTTGACCATGGCGGTCTCTTATGTCAAACCACTTTCAGTAAGTCACTGGAGTGTCAGATACATACCATAAATGTAAATGAGTCCCGAGAGATCCTTTTAGCAATGGGCAAGATGTAAAATTTATATCTTAACGATATTTTCTTATTCAGATACTTTAATTTGATAGTTCACTGATGGACCACAGGCTGCTGCTCATTCAGGCTCACTTCCAGGCCCTGGTCGCAATCATGCATTTATGCATCAGTGCATACCAATGCCAAACAATCAGCCCTGCATGTGCCACAGTCCTCACGTGAGACTGGCACATGCACAAGATGATCATTTTCCAGGCCGTAATCACTGAGAAACACCATATTATGCTGAATACTTTAAATGTTAAACACAGAGATTTCACATGTTCCTCATTTCATAGAACCAGACTGCTTAAACTACAGTGATCTTGCAATTAGAATGACACTAAATAAGTAAAACAATGAAAAGATAAATAACGCCATTTGAAACATCAACTCTCCATATTTGACTTTCTTATACTTTACAAAGCACTCTTTAAATGAAATGAATAATACACATGCAATGCAACTGGTGTAGTTTTCCATATATGTTAATTAGCAGCATTAGCTGTTTTACACAGAACGTTTTCACTGCTTTTTCAGTGATTTTCTTTGTAAATACACATGCATTCTGAAAATTTGTCAAGTTAAAAGTAGTTCAGCTTTTAAAAAGCATCTTAAAACCTTTTTTTTACTGTTTATTTCTATTCTGCTGCCCTGCGCATTACGTTTTTAAACGCAAAAATATGTTCCGTTGGAGCAACCTCTTTAAACAAACACATTACTATTGCTATAACTCTTACTTAACATTTGAGATTTTAATATTTTTTTCAACCCTAAATCGCTATTCACACCGAAACCAATATTTGGTGTGAAAATTTCGTGCAATAAATATTTTACTTTAAATAAATGGCCGTTAACATGTCTGTTCAGACTCTCACAAACATTTGCATGTTGTCAGTGCGACAGAATTATTTTATACAAAGAGATGATCTAAACTCTTTTCCATCACACTATGAATAAAACTGGCCAACCAATGAGATTTGCGTTTTTTTGGTCACATGCCCAGAGCTGCTGCTGCTGCTGTCACATGAAACTACAACTTAGTAGCGCTCACAAACAGACTTCCAATCTTTTCTGTAACAAACAGGTGTCAGAAACAGAAAGTTGCGCAAACACTTTGTGTGCCACAGTAACTGGGTATTTCGGCTTTTCTGTAAGCGCCACCTACTGTCAGAAAATTGCATTTTTGTTCAGCTCATCTGCTGTTTTTTAAGCATTGGTGCCGAACAATCATAGTAATGTGAAAAAGGTAGTATTACAAGTATTAAACTTTGGCATGTAACTTGTCCCAACAGATGTGAATCATAATCATGTGAATTGTTGTGGAGAAGTGTGCTATAATTTTTCTAGACAATTTTTTTTTTTTGCCTAATAGACAAAAACAAGTACAACATGGTAAACACATTCAAAACACCTTATCAACTACATAACAACAGCTTAGCATCATAGTAGTAAGTATACTAAAAATATACTAAAAATTTATTATCAAACCAGTATTTTACTTTATGAATTGTTGCTGGGTTTTTTTTTTTTTTTTTTGCGCAATTTGCCAAAAGATGACACATTATTACAATAGTATGCTACATAAGAATCTCTCTCACTGACCTTGTTGTTAAAAAGAAGAGACACTGTCTCTCAAACAAGGCCAAAGCCAAATAGTGGGACTGACTCACCTATATCCAGTTGGCTGAAATCTGATCCCCATACTGTGCTGCTAAACGAACAATCACGGTCAAAAACAAGAAACGTGTTTGCCAACTCACAAAACAATATGCGACAACAAGTTTATTGTTATAGTTACTTAGCATAAACTAATTGATTTAGTGACACTAAAGGCCCTCGAAGTATCCTTAGCATAATGATTAGCTTTGCTAACATTGTTTAGCGCCCTTGATCTTCTCCAAACAGCTGTAGGAGGGAAATTTTGTCCTACAGTAAAAGGTTTTGGAGTGGTTTTCTCCGAAACACTCAACGCTAAATTGTGTCCTCATGCGTCAAAAGCTGCAACAACTGAACGCTAGTTTTTAGCAGCAATAATCTCAATAGGTGCCAATCGGGTTTTCAGATTGCTACAGCTACCACTGAGCGTAAAATTCAAGAGGACTGTTATAAGTGGGATAAGTACGGTTGGTATCACTTTGTGATGACAGGCGGGTGAAATTCATGAATTCAGAACAGCCTAATTTTAGGTATGAGGGACATTTATGATGTATTAAAACCTTGAGGACTCAATGAAATGATGCTTTGAATTCTCTAGGAGGATGAATAAGTGATTTTTACCCCCCTGGTCTATTAGAATAAGTTGTTTTGTTCTAGTATATGATTGAATAGTCTACAAATCAAATGAAAAATACCTCGAAAAAAAGTTATTTCATTGTAAAGGACCTACATAAGTCATGTGTTTGCCAAATTATTATAATAATGCACTCAATACTTGAATGGATATATGCTTTTCTATGGCAGCAGCGACCCCTACAGGATGCCAATGGAACTTAATTCAAATAGACATTTTTGGGACAATATGCCTAAGTATCAGTATTAATACAGCCAATTATTTTGCAAATATGTAAATTAATTAGTGGTTATTTCTGGAAACCTGAATCCTTTTTCATGCCTGGAAGTTTTTAACACATATCAGTTTACACCAGTGGAGTCTTCATAAAAACAACCAATGACATGAAACTTCATTAAAAATGAGAAAAATCCTATTACTAAAGAAAGACTGAAACAAAATTTCCATTCTCGGCTGAAATGCAAAGTAGATTGCAGCAGGAAGTTGCTATTATTATTGTATTTAAAGAATGTCCCAGTTTTCATTTTCAAGTGTATTATTTATCACAAAAATACCATGGTACTCTAGTTTCCACCAAAAAATAAATAAATAAATAATAAAAATAAAGAAATGAAAATGACAGAATTATTCTAAACATGTTTTACATTATTTGAACAATTTTATATTGATTTATTATGGATTTTCATAGTAGTAGTATATTTATTGTGGATTTCCAACTGCAGTATGGCGTTATGGTAGACACTGTATATAATTATATAATCATTTTTGGACATTTACAATAGTAATACAATAGTATTATGTGAGGTACCTTGAAAATACCATAGTACATAAACATGATATCATCCATTGTGAAAACCATCATTTAACCACAGTATGGCATTTCTCTGTAGTCTATATGGTTGCTTTTTTCAATATTATCCATAGTTACAGAAACAAAAATACAGTTCTTTTACAGTGACAATGTTTAAGAAGTAAAACGACAACAACTCAAATGATTAGCAGTAATTAAATTAACAACTCACTCTAAGTGAACATTTTATATAACGTCACCTGTTTCAAAAATAAATGCAGCAGGCAGAGAATTATATTCAGTCCAGCATTTCATTGTTCCTGCACCATTCAGAAAAACTATTTACATGCATTTATGCTTGTCTTATTTTTATACTCAAGTCCATTTTAGGAGAGAAGCAGATGAAGCAATATCATATCCTTCTGATCTGTCACCCACCCCACTATGCTCAAGCAGACGGTCAAACCGCTAAAGGAAGTGCTCGAATAACATAAGTACCATTGAAGCGTGAGTGGAAGCTATTATTGGAGATGTCAGGAATAAACCGGGGAAAGATGTGCCGACGACATCCAGATATTTGTTTCACAATAGCGCAGTGCAAAGCTGCCTCTCTCAGCATAATCAGGTGCTCAGAGAGGCAAAGAGAGGCTCACGGTGGGGCCGCAGCAGGTGAAGAGCTTTAAAGTGTCGTTGCTAGAGCTCCCGCTGTGAATTCTTCCTTATTTTACCTTCTGTGGTTTTTCAAACCGACACACTGAATTTGTTGTACAGTATGCCGGCTCGTGTACGTGATTCATACTGTTCACTGTATTACATAATGCCAGTTCTACAGCAGGTTTTGATATTGTGAGTATTATTTTCTTTGGAAAGGCCACAGCAATTAGGTCAAGTGTGAAAAATGATGCATGTATGTTTAACAATGGCGAATTGGAACAAAACCAAGGAGAAAGCTATCCACAACAGTTCGTGGCTACTTTTGAATCACTTTTTTTTTGAGTCTAAAAGTATAGGCTTTGCTAATTAGCTGAAACTTTATTTAAAAATTATATTTAAAGGTAAATTTTCTTACAAAGGTTTTTTTTTTTTTTGTCACTATCGCGCAACAATATTTGACTCTCATGTCAAATATTAATTGTAAATATTGTCTAATTTTATTTCAGGGTGTAGTATAGCAACCTGACCTCACAAGCTGATTTACCATTAGGCTACTCTTCAAATTACGCAAATTGAAATTGCAAATTTAAAATACATCCAACAGAAACGCGTCAATTTTGCAAAAACTCCCATTTATCGCAAAAAACGTTTTTCCACTCGCATGAGGTGGTTTTCAGGCAATTCAAAAAAGGAATATTTTGCGAAACTACAATAGAAACAGATTTTTTTTTTTAATTTACAGGTCACTTGGCGTACATAAGTCACATGATCATTCTTTAGTGTGCTATAACCTCCAAGAAACACTTCATATGTGTCCGCTCTCAAGTATAAGGGGCTTTCTTTGCCATTAATGCTAGGATAACCCCTTATTTACACTGCACATGTGGCACGTTATGGCTCTGACACGGCCACTGGAGCTCATCGTGGCCACTCTAGTCAATGCTTGTGTATATACCAGCGACACGTTTCAGAAGCATCCCAGAAGCGGCTCCCCAGACAGCAACATAGTGTTGGCCCAGATCCAGCCCACATCTGGCCCGCGTGAAATCCATGCGGGCCAGATGTGGGCCGGATCTGGGCCGACACTGCTTGCTGTCTGGGTCTCCACGCTGCTTCGCTAAAGATACACGCTTCCAACTCCTCCGATTAAAAATAATAGCTAGTACAGTGGTTGCCATATATTTAAATCTACCAACATCCATTGTCATGACTTATCATGAGAGGAAAATTTTCGCTTTATTCTCATAACATCAGTTAATGGAAACACCCTCATTTTTTAATCAACATTTGTAAAATATTGCAAATGGTTTGCACAAATCTGTAATGGAAACGCAGCTGGAAAATGTAAGTATTATATGAAACGTTGATTTCGTATGAATTTGTCAGATGCTAATCATATGAAGAACGTACAGTTTTTAAAAGGTAATCATAAAGTCTACCCCTAAACATAACCATCAGTAGGACATAGATCATACAAAAAAAATTACGAATTAGATTGTACAAATTCATACGAATTAGCCACCATTTCACCAAAGTGTAAAATAGTTAAGAATGTCATAACATTATGTTGAATTTGGCCATGTTCTAACAGATTTTGTGAGATTCACACATTAAAATTTCATTGTGTGGCCTTTTGCTATGAAATGATGGTGAAAGATCACACTGCATTGATTTCTTTAGAGATTGGACCATCTGGTTGACTATAGACTGGGGGAAAAAGCTAATTCGGAGCCTTAGTGTTGGGCTGTTTGCTTGTAGCTCAAGATGTCTTAATGATAACCGAGGTGACTCATGGATAATGTGAAATGATCCAGAAAACCTTTTATGGTGTGAGATGTTGTTTTTAGTAAAAGGGCAGTGCTCATCTTAAATGGCCCCTAATGTTTCTGCATTCAACTCATAGATTTCTGTATTAATGAATGCAGCTGAATTTACAAGCTTTTTATTGTGGTTTGATACGCACACACATAAAAAATGAAAATGTTTTGGCTTGTACAAAATGATTTTTGAAAAAATTACATTTTTTGTCCATACCGTGAAAATCAATGGGGTCCAAAGTATAGATGAAAACAGTCCAAAAATTCTTCATAATATCATATTTTGTGTTCTGCAGAAGAAGAAAGTAGAAAGTCAAACTGATTTGTAATGACATGAGGGTGAGTAAATTATGTCAAAATGTTTATTTTTGCTTGAACTATCCCTTTAAAATACTATTTCTTCTTTTAAATGTAGGTAATATAACACTAATGTGAGCTCTACAAACAATAAAGTAGGCTTAATGTTGTACGATAAAGAAAGTAAACCGTTTTTACCGTTTGATTTGTTTTATGAGCTTCTGTATATGTATACCCTGCTCTGTGAATCACTGTGTGGGAGAAGAAGCTTATTGCATGAGACAACTAGCCAAAACACACACCCACCCACCTACCATTGAAGCCATCGTTGTGACTACGCTTTTCGCGAAAGACACAACAAGGGGGAGGAATCCGTGCTGCAGTCATCTGAAAAGCCTTTTCAATCGCAGCAATTAACGTCATTTAGACCACACTGAGAACGTAATACTCAATCCTACTCTTTCAGATAAGGAGGTAAAGGCTTTCACTCACATGAATACAAGGAGCTACAGTGGCTTCTCCTACATAAGTCATTAGACGCTGTCTCAAAAAGCATATACACACGTCGTGGTGGTTTATTTAGTTATTGAGTGACTTATGTGCTTTGCACAAGTATCCAGAGCCTTAAATGAATCTTATTTTGCAATTTTATTGAATTTTAAAAAGTTTAGTTGAAATTAAGTTCGATATTTTACGTTTTAAGCACTTAAAAACAAAACTGATTATTAAATGTGACATTGCTTTGTGTTCTACACAGGGTTAGTTCACCCATTAAAAATGAAGATAAAAATGTGGGATTAAAACATTATGGGATGGAATGAATATGCTTGATAATGTCCACTATAGTCCACCACTACAAATGGCTGTCCCCTCAAATAATACACTATGTAAGGGTGATTTCAGATGTGAGCATGGAGTGTTTTTTCCCTTCACTTTACACTGAAGCTCCACACTCCAGACCAGTAGGTGGCAGTTATGTATCGAAAGCTGGCTTGCCAACTACCAGTAAAAGTCACAAGAAGAAGATGATTTGATTTGAGAGTGAAATACCACTTAGATTTTGCTCTGATTATATGAATTGATTATATTGCTTTAGAGAATTTTGATTAAATCTTAAAGCTGTACACATTACTTTTACACTACTATTATGGCCTTTTAATGACCTGTATTACATGTTTGAAGCTTGAATCTTTAAATCTCTCCATTTGTGTTCTACAGAAGAAAGTCATATAGATTTGGAATCACATTAGAGTTAATGAATGAGGACAAATTTTAATTTTTAGGAAGACTGGTTTGAAAGGCACAGCTTACCTCTACCTGTGAATAACAAAATTTCTGCCACATATTCGTACAAAACCCCTGGATAATTGATAATTGTTGACGAAGGATAGCTGTGAAGACTGAAGTGTTTTCCAAACAGGTTAGAAATAAAGTCAAACTAATGCATGAATTAGGAAAAGATTAAAAAACACAAAAAAAAAACACATTATTATAGTGCTTGGATGCCCCAGTGGGCACAACATATTGGGTTATCAGAAAATGGAAGCTATATCAAACCTCCCAGACTTCTGAGAAATGCCACAGAGAGGCCAACAATAACTTTGAAGGAGCTCCAGAGTTCAGGAGCCGAGAGCATGTCAAGAGCTCTGCATAACATCTGAGGGTGGCACAAAAGAAGCCACGACTTTAAAATAACCATGTCGAAGCCTCGGAAAAATGATGGAACAGCCTCCGAATTTTTTGCAAGGTGCTGTATATTGCTTGGTTTATTTTCAAGTGCAAGATATTTGTCTACCCTTATAAAGTACTGTGGCAGTACCAAGGCACAGTGATAGAATCTGATGGTAATATCATGGTATTTTGATATAGTACTACTGAATGATCTCTACATTCATGTACATGGTATTTGCTTGGTACTTCAAAGACTACTAAGGTACTTTTTGACTTTTTTTTTCTTTTCAGTCCTGCTCCTGGAGGACCACTAACTGTCAAGGAGCAGGATTGGGCACCCCTGCTCTAAGTGGCTGCTAAAGCATATAAAATGGTTAGCAATGTGTTGAGACATAACTATGTAGTTCAGGGGTTTTAAGCTCTAGCCCTCGAGGTCCACTTTCCTGCAGAGTTTAGCTCTAACCCTGATCAAACACACCTAAACAAGCTAATCAAGGTCTTCAGGATTGCTAGAAAGTTACAGGCAGGTGAGTTTAATCAACGTTGGCGCTAAACTCCGCAGGAAAGCGGATCTCGAGGGCCAGAGTTGAGAACCCCTGATGTAGTTTTTAAGGTGTTCTGACTGATCGCTAGGATGTTTCTAGATCGGAAGTATTACTGCACCTGGAGGGCCACTGTCCTGCACAGTTCAGCTCCAACCCTAATTAAACAAACCTGGACCAGGTAATCAAGGTTTCCAGGTAATCCAGGGAGGTGTATTGAAGCAGGTTGTAGAGAAACTCAGAGCAATGTTGACCCTTGAGTAGCAGGATTGGTCACCCCTGCTCTAAGTGGCTGCTAGGGCATTTTAAGTGGTCAGTAATGTGTTCTGAGTTGTGCTCCTGGAGGGCCACTGTCTGGCAGAGTTTAGCTCTAATCCTATTTAAACACACCTGAACCAGACCCTTTTAGGCAGGTGTGCTGGAGAAAGTTGTAGCTCAAGTCTGAAGAATGTTAGCCCTTGAGCAGCAGGATTAGGAATCCCTGTTCTAGGTTGTTGCTTGCGCATTTTAACTGGTCAGTGAGGTGTTTTGAGTTGTTGTTAATCCATTGCTAGGTGGTTTCAAACGTGTTCTGGAGTATCCAGTCCTTTTCTGGACAGCCACTCTCCTGCAGAGTTTAGCTCCAGTTCTAGTTAAACACAACTAAACCAGCTAATCAAGGTCTTCATAATTACTAGAAACTTCAAGGATGTCAAGGAGCAGGATTGTTCTAGATCAAGGTTCCTGAAATTCATCCCTGGAGAGCCACTACCTTGCAGAGTTAGGTAAGTTTAATCAGGGTTTGAGCTAAACTCTGCAGGGCAGTGGCTCTCAAGGGACAAATTTTGGGTAACCCTGTTGTAAGTGGTTGCATAGGTGTTCTAGGTGGTTTCTAAGATGTTCTGGATGGTTTGTAGGATATTGCTAGGAGGTTGGTAGATCTTTATCCTAGATCTATATCCTATATCCTGGTTGGCTATCCTGGAGTTGAACTAGAGGCGCACATTTGTACAAGTCCTTGTGTAACATCATGAGAGACATAGCCTCAGGTGAGATGCCACAGCTCTGATGAACAGAACAGCATGAAATGTTGAGCAATTCAGTGCGAGAACCTAAATGTGGAAAGTCAGTCTGTACAAAAACATTTATTGAATTAATCATACACTGAATGCGGTTTAACATCATGAGTGTTAATAATGAATGTCTGGCCTGTCTGGTCTGGAGAGGATCTTTCATAACACGCCGAGGCACATCAGGTGAACAACTCCTGTAAATGTCACAGTTTAATAAAGGTTACACCGCTAATGTAGGGCAGTTTACACCTTGTCTGACCTGACTTACACCTACATGTTCATTAGTTATATTTTGACAGGTTCATTTTATCTTGTGACTTTAGGACTTGAAAGTTCCTACTGGGAATTCGGAATTTCCAACTTCCGAGTACAAATGGAATGCACCATCACTCAAAGTGATCTTAACACACCCCTAAAATTAAATTCAACATTATAAACCACATATCAGTGCCCTGGCAACAACCTGCAACTTTCTAGCACCATGGTCATTGTTAGGACATTGCTAGATGGTTACTTGAGCGTCCTGGTGGTTGCTAAAGTATTCTGATTGTTTTTAGGATGCTGCTTGGTGGTTAAGAACATCTGAGTGGTTGCTCGGGTGGTTACTAAAGTGTTTGGTGTGGTTGCTGAGCAGTTGTTAAATTGTTCTGTGTTGAAGCTAAGTTGGCGAGTTTTGGCAAGCACATTTTTCCTAAAAATGCAAATACCTAGTTTTTTTGTTACTTGCACTACTCAAACACTGAATATTTGGTTTATGTCGGCCTTTCAGAGACATCAGACGTTGGTTGCTGTCTGGCGCAAGTCCTCTGCTAGAACAAGGCCCTTTCATGCTGACTCAGGTTTTTGTAATGTGTCTTTTGAAGTGCTAAACCAATCAATTCACCTTGTCTGAGAGGGTTTCCGCTTCAAAATGTCACGTAGTGTTGTGGAAAAATACTGCCTGCAATTAACAGTGTTGAATATTTCACTGTGCCGACCTGAATCGTGATATGGATGTGGTTGTTTTTCTTTTAGCACCCTTTAAAACACATAACGAACCACCGCTTTTGATGAACAACCTTCAAGAAAACAATGAAAACTTGAAAGCAGTTGCTAAGGTGTTTTGGCTGGTTGCTAGGGTATTGGTAGATTTTTCTTTTAAGGTGTCCTGACTCATTGCTAGAATGTTGCTAGATGGTTGCTAAGGTGTTTTGAGTGGTTGTTAAGTAGTTTTTAAGGTGTTCATTGTTCCTTGCTCATTGTTAAGATATTGTTAGATAATTATTTTAGCATTCTGATGGTTGCTAAGGTATTCTGAGTGGTAAAGGATATCTGAATGGTTCCTAGGGTGTTGCTAGGTGGTTACTTAACTGTTCTATGTGTGCCTGTAGCTTTCTCTATCGCTGTTTTATCATGTGATAGAAAGGCCTTCTCAAGCCGTACGGCTGACCCATCTAATCTGCGGCCTATTATGCATCAGTCTAAGATTGCTTTAGAGACAAAATGTAATTCCATCAAGTTAGCATTTTTAAACATTCGCTCACTAAAAAATAAATCATTTCTGATCAATGACATAACCACAAACAACCTGGATTTTATGTTTCTAGATGAAACATGGCTAGAAGACAGCTGCAGTGCAACAGTCCTCAATGAAACAACCCCTCCTAACTTTAATTTTACAAGTGTCTGCAGGACTGTTAGGAGAGGAGGAGGTGTAGCTGCTCTATTTAAAGATGTTTATCAATGCAAGCAAGTGCATTGTTTATCATTATTTACAGGCCTCCAAAATACTCTCCAGCCTTTGTTGAAGAGTTCACAGAACTGTTATCAATGATTTCCTCAGAGTTTTGCTATTGTAGGGGATTTTAATATTCACATAGATAATGCAGAAATCAAAACTACAAAAGAAATTATAACTGTTTTAATTATGCAGTCTTCGGTCATTTCTGACCAGAGGATTTTACATTTTGAATTTTTTTAAATCGTAGCTTCACCAGAATGGTACGAAACTCAGTGACTTTTATGGCACTTGGTATGTGAACACACAAAAAAATTGAGGGCATGATTCGAAAAAGATAAGTGGTCGTAAAAATAGTGTCAAAAAGTCAAAAATGACCGAAGACCATGAGTGTGACTACTGGTCTTCGGTCAAAAATGACCGACCATAGGAAATGAATGGGAAAACGGGAAAAAATTAAAAAATACAGAAAATGTTTGTGTGTACAATCTACAAATCCCCAACAATGCAGAAAAACATTGCACAGCAATGAAGGGGTGAAACTCTAAAACATCCAGAGTGCAAAACCAACACATTCACTCATATACACGCGCACACACACACACACACACACACTTGTACACCCCCCCCCAATGAACTGGTGTGTCTGTAACACAGCAACTATGTAAAATAAAATCAATAATTCAACTTTGATGCAGTTAAAAAGTGGACAAAAAGGAATGGGTTTTACTCTAAAACATCAACAGTGTAAAACAGATACATCCACTCACATTCACTCAAATGAATTGGTATGGCTATAACCATATAGCCAAAATGAGTTGAGTGAAATAAGAGGTTGAAATCAGATCAGACCCTGAAGGATTAGGCTCTGATAAAGCATTCCTCTTCATTTTTGTTACATTTTTATAGTTTTTTAATGTTTTGTGTAACAAAATGCTTTCTGTGTTCAGGGTTGACTGTAGTAATAATAATGCAAAAACCTATATAATAATAATAATAATGCAAAAAAATATATAAACCTTGACAAAAAGTAGTCTTTGAGAATGCCTAAATATACATTTATATCCACAACCTAATAAAAGTAAACAATCATGTCTAAAAACAACTAGGGAATTCACAAGACTCTCTATAGAGTCCTATACAGGCAACTAGGTGCTAATCTGCATTCAAAAATTGGATTTTAAAGGCCTAGTGTCTATTTTCTTCTGAAATACTGCATAAATTGAAAAATAATTTGAAAAAATTTTAAAAATAATTTTTTGTACTATTTTCAATGGGACAAATGTATCATAATTATTGCATAAATATTAATTAGTACCATAAAATTCTCTCAAAATACAAAAGAAAAAAGAAAAAATATTATTGAACAAAAATATATTAGATTGATTGTACTGAAGAAAAAAAAAGAAAAAAAAGAATTCAGGTGTCCGGTCACTTTTGACCGTGAAGACCATGAGTGTGACTCCCAAATAAGGGCTGCATAAACACTTTTGACCTGATTCAGCATGTGCATGGACCCGCACACAATCGTGGACACACTCTAGATTTACTCATCGGTAGAGGTCTAAACATTTCATCCATTGTTATTAAGGATGTAGCACTATCTGATCACTTATGTATTTTCTTTGATATATTGATCTCTGTTACCACTGAATCTAGATCAGTCTCTGTCAGAAAGAGATGCATTAATGAGAACACTAAGTGTGCTATTTATGAAGGCTATATCTTTAACACCAAGCATTTCTGCAGACTCTGTTGATCTTCTCCTGGATTCATTTAACACAAAAGTTGAGAATGTTATTGATGATATTGCTCCGGTAAAGGTCAGCAAGAAGACTGGCAGACAAAAATCATCTTGGAGAAAATCAACAGCAGTTCAGAGTATGAAAAGACAATGCAGAAAAGCTGAGCGAATGTGGTGGAAGATGAAACTCGAAATTCACTATAGCATCTATAAAGACAGCCTTCATGCTTTCAATGTGGAACTAGCCACAGCTAGACAGACCTTCTTCTCAAACCTTATAAACAGTAACTTAAACAACACTGGCACTCTTTTTGCTATTGTTGAGAGACTGACAAACCACCCTAAGTCAGATTCCCAGTGAAATGCTCTCTGACACCAAATGCAATGAGTTTGCTTCCTTCTTTTCTGAGAAGATCAATAATATCAGAAAGGAGATTGGCACATCCTCAAGTTATGCAGAGGTCACACAGATTCGACCGCAATTTCAAAAAGAAGAGACCATGTCTGTTTTTGAAGCAATTGATAGCAAAATTTTGGGAGAAATAGAACAGCACCTTAAATCGTCAGCCTGCCATCTTGACACACTTCCCACATCTTTTTTCAAAAGTGTGCTTTTTAATCAGCTGAACAACTACTTGAACTCAAATGTATACCTGGACAATTTTCAATCTGGTTTCTGAGCGCATCATAGCACAGAGACAGCACTCATTAAGATAATAAATGATATTCGCTTTAATTCTGATTCTGGCAAAATATCAGTGCTGGTACTACTAGATCTTAGTGCTGCGTTTGACACTGTCGATCATAACATACTTCTAGAGAGACTGGAAAACTGGGTCGGGCTTTCTGGGATGGTACTCAAATGGTTCAGGTCATACTTAGAAGGGAGAGGTTATTATGTGAGTATAGGAGAGCATAAGTCTAAGTGGATGTCCATAACATGCAGAGTCCCACAAGGCTCAATTCTTGCACCGCTCTTGTTTAGCCTGTATATGCTCCCACTAAGTCAAATAATGAGAAAGAACCAAATTGCCTATCACAGCTATGCTGATGATCCCCAGATTTACCTAGCCTTATCTCCAAATGACTATAGCCCCATTGACTCCCTCTGCCAATGCATTGATGAAATTAACAGTTGGATGTGCCAGAATTTTCTTCAGTTAAACAAGGAGAAAACTGAATTGCATTTGGAAACAAAGATGAAGTTCTCAAGGTGAATGCATACCATGACTCTAGAGGTCAAGCAACTAAAAATCAAGTCAAAAATCTTGAGGTGATTCTGGAGACAGACCATAGTTTTAGTAGTCATGTCAAAGCAGTAACTAAATCAGCATACTATCATCTCAAAAACATTGCAAGAGTTAGATGTTTTGTTTCCAGGCAAGACTTGGAGAAACTTGTTCTTGCCTTTATCACCAGCAGGGTGGATTACTGTAATGGTCTCCTCACCGGCCTTCCAAAGAAGATCATTAGACAGCTGCAGCTCATCCAGAACGTTGCTACCAGGATTCTGACTAGAACCAAAAAATCTGAGCATATCACACCAGTCCTCAGGTGGGATTGATTTCATTGATTTTAAAGTACTTTTACTCTTATTTCACAATATGAGCAATTTTATTTCATGATAACGATATACTGTATATCACAATATAGTTATTTTTGCTTTAAATAAGGTCTTTATGATATCAAAACTTTTGATATCATAGAAATTTCATAATTCTTGTCACCAGTGTCAATATCACAAAAACCTAATGCTAGCCTTAATTAAAAAAATAAAAAAATATAAAGTAATCAAATGTATAAAAACACTGCATATTCCTCGCTATTTCGGTAAGGCTAACAATAGCAAGCTAGTTTGAAAGCAAGATGCCCACCCTTCCTGCATAATCACGCACAGGCAGACCAGAGACTAACCTGCGACATGATGAGAGATGCCATTGGTGGAGGATTGAATGCAACGCTATCAGTTTACCTCATATCTCATTCACCCGTGAGAAAACATTACAGTACAAAGCGCATAATATTACAATAATCATTCTCGCTGGAACGCACTGATGACGGTTCATGTCTGCGTGAACAGGTTGCACAGAGGTATGCAAATACATATTTAACAGGCAGGCAGGACAGCCTATTGTAATGTTCGGACCGAACATTTTGATTGGACAAACATTTTATGGTCCTACGCCTTCCACAGACAATATACTTACATATAAATACATTTAGACCCCTTACCCTAGTGTTTGCTATCGGGATGTGAAGAGACTTTCAACCAGCATAACAAGGAGAGTGTTAGCTAGGTGGTTACTAAAGTGTTCTCTGTGGTTGCTGGGGAGTTATTTAATTTCATGTGTTTTGTGGCTAAGGTGTTCTGAGGGTTGCTAAGGTGCACTGTGTAATTCTTAGGGCATTGATAGATGGTTGCTAAGGTATTTTAGGTGGTGGTGTTTGGACATTGCTAGAATGAAATAGAAATTTGTGGATTGGAAATTTTGAAAAGAACTGAGCCTAAGTTTGTACAATAATAGTATTTGTGCCAATGTAATGAAATTCCAATATTGAGACAATATGTTTCACAGATTTCATTCATTGTCTGGATTCAAGTCTTCAGCAGTCATGACAAACACATGAGAAATGAATGGCCAGCACTCTGACAAGACCAATTTGGTTTGTAAATGCGTTTCTTTTGATGCAATCAGACGTGGCAGTAAAAGGCCAACCAGCTCAGATTTTGTTTTCATGAAAACAATGAAAATTCAGGTTTTCTTTAATGAATATGCAGTTATATATGAGTATTAAAAACACATCTCTGCATGCTTACTGGCTCAACACGCATTTGATTCCTGTCTTTAAGGTCACAATCCACATGCCGTGTGGGTGTGCTTTGTAGATCTCGTAGCATGAGGCTGTTTGTACACATGTCACTCTCTAATGGTGGAAGCGATGACAGGCTGGATATGTGTGTGTGTTAGTGTGTGTGTGTGACAGGTACCTGTAGAGACATCCTACAGGTTGACAGCTCAGTGTAGCCCCTGGCATCTGAACAGCTCATAGAGGGGTAAACTGTGCAGCGTGTGGTTCATTTCTAGTCTTAATTGCCCTGCATGCTGTCAACAACAAGGCTCATAAGGAGCGTGTCGCCTGCCTATGAAAAGAGATACAGCTCATGTTCTGTCTCATTATTCTGAAACGATATCCCTGACTGACAGTAAACAGCATGAAATAAATTCATAGATTTGATTTTTGATTCAAAACACACCTTAAGTATTAAACTTTGGTGTGCAACTTGTCCTTCACCGTTTGTGCAACTGGCTTCAATGACATCTCAAATTGTGTGGCTTGGTGTGCTAACAGGGTCGATGTCATGACACTTTTTTTTCTTTAATTAATTTAACAATTTTTTATTTTTCATTAAAAATGGAGTTTACACATGTAATTCCTTGAACACACATCTATAATTAATAACATAGATTATTTTTTTTCAGGTTGATACAAATGTCCTGAAATCATAATGATATCAGTAAATGGATATCAGTTTAAAAAAATATATATATATACACACACACATACATACATACATACATACATACAATAACAATTTGTTCATAAAATCAAAGTCATGTGGTGCAACCAACAAAACCAGAACCATGCAGTCCTTCATGACCATGCCATGATCAATAAATCTCTTAAAATATCAAATAATTTTACATTTTACGACAAGGCAAGATTAGTTCAGGTTGTAAAATGTCATGTGGTGTGACTCCTCAAAAACATAATGGTGTTTATGAATTATTAATTGATGATATTTAAAATAAATACTTTTTATCTTTTAAAATATCTTTAAAAACTTTGAAAATAAATAATTAAGGTATACTCACATGTATTGAAAATATGATTACTTTTAACTTTTTATGATTACACCACATGACATTTTTAGAGTCAAAATGAAACATTTTTGAAAACATTTGAAACAAATATGAATACAAAGAGTACATTTCTAAGAAATGTGCATATGTATTAATCTTAGTTTTCATTTATTATGCACATCCTATTTCTTAAATAACTGAAAATATCCCGTACATTCTGAGCAATGTGACACATTGTGACCCTTTGGACTAAAAGGAAGATTCACGCCATTTGCCCTTGACTGGCTATTATAGATGTTCTTGAATTTAATGACATAACTGTGACGCATAAAGTACTTGTCTTGCTATTGTATTGTATTTTATCATATTGTTTCATACATATTGAAAGCCAATTGAGTTCAACAGAAGATCAAAGACAGTGTGACTCATTATGATTATGTGACGTGTTCTTTATTTCTATACTCTATTCTCTTCCAGTCAGACATAATTTAAAAATCAATCAGACGTCATCCACGCCATTGATACCTACCTAATCATATATGAGGTTCAGATGCTGGTCTGGGTCACATCTGGGTCAACATCTTCCATGTTACCATACCCAGTTGCAGGTCTGTCGTGATTTTCTGAATGCATGTGTGTGTAGACACACGTTTGAGAGCACCGCCTCAGGCACGGCAGCTATTTCCAGCTTCCCAGAAATAAGCTTTTCCAACCGGACACAACTTTTAACCTTTTAAACGTTAAAAGTAACCGGTATCGCCTGTGATCGGAAACACAGCAGCTAAAACAGATGCAGCAGAGTGATAAAAATCCAAAAAGTGATGCAACTGATTTAACCTGGGAGCTTTGCCACAAACCAAAGGCATGCATAACAAATGAACAGAGCTCTATAACAGAAGCATAAAGCCAAACGAAAGGCAAGGAATGCACAACAAAGTACATTTCAGAGGAGAACAGGGACATTTATCCTTTTAATCTACCAAATGAAGGTTCATTAAGTGATTATATGTGGGATTTGAATATCAAAGTTCAGTATTTCCCATCTGATATTGTAGGTCTAATTAAATGCTGGTGTAGAGGTTTGGTTTCTCAGTTAATAGAGAATGAAAGATATTTTTCTCACAACAGACAGAATTCATTTATAATGAAAAAAAGGTGGTGACCATTAAAGACTGAGCGAGTGCTGTCCTCTGCTGGTGACCGTGATAACCTGCTGTTTAGAGAGCTCTGATTAAAAGGTTATTCAAACCATTCACTTATGTACTTGCCCTCATGCCCATCTCTTACAAAACAATACCTATTTTGATTGAAAATGTCATTATGTATATGTTAAAGGTAAGAGTCCCCCCCCCCCCAATTTTCTATTTCATATTACCCATTCAAATGTAAATTCAAATGTGAACACAAAAGAAGATATTTTGAAGAATGTTTCAACTGTTTTTGTCCATATAAAACAACATTCAAAATATCTTATTTTGTGTTTTACAGAAGAAAAAATGTTCTGGTAAAAAATGCATATCCAAAGCTCATTTGCCATCAAATTCTCATTACTTTGATGTGTAAAAAAGGTAGTATTTGTATAAATTTGCCTTATATTTATGCTGAATAAATGTAAAATAATTGTTTATTAGTCTGTTTTATGATATATACGTGCATAATTATTATAGGCCTATAGGTTATAATTAAAGGAAGATTTTACCAAATATTGATAAAATATCATTATTATAATGTTCTTTAAAGAAATAGTTCACCCTAATAAAATGAAAATTTGCTGAAAATTTACTCACCCTCAGGTCATCCAGGATGTAGATGAGTTTGTTTCTTCATCAGAACAATTTTATAGAAATTTAGTATTACATCACTTGCTCAGCAATGGATCCTCTGCAGTGAATGGGTGCCGTCCGAATGAGAGTCCAAACAGCTGATAAAAACATCACAATCATCCACAAGTAATCCACACCACTCCAGTCCATCAATTAACATCTTGTGAAGTTTGCAACAAAGTAAAGTCCATCAAGGCATTTTTAACTTCAAACTGTTCCATCCTCTATCCATAATATTGCTTTCTTGAGTGAAAAAGTCGTCTTCTCTGAATCAGAGAGAAATCTGCACAAATTAAGTACCATTTACAAGCTAAAACAGCACAAAACAGTTCTAAACAAATATGTTGGTAGATTCTCATGTTGAGAGAACAACAGAGGATGGACTCCGCGTTATTATGGATTATGTATTTTGGCCACAAATCAATAGAATCAAGTTAAAACACCTTGATGGAAGATGAATTTATAGATTACTGTGATGTTTTTAATCAGCTGTTTGGACTCTCATTCTGACGGCACCCATTCACTGCAGAGGATCCACTGGTGAACAAGTGATGTAAAGCTACATTCCTCCAAAACAAACTCATCTACCTCTTGAAAAACCTGAGGATGAGGTGGGAGAACTATTTCTTTAATGCGCCATGCATAACTCTATCTGAGCAAACACCTGTGACATTTACCATAAAAGCCTGAACCTTCCATCTAAATCATACAAATCAGAGTGACATATTCACAAGCCAATACCGAAATCCATAAATTTGTCACAGCTACACACTAAACACACTCGCAGCTCTTACTTTATACAATCCTATAGGCGGCAACAACAACGTGACATGAGTTATGAGCTCATAAGACGCCACGTTGTCGTATGGAAATAAGTGTCAGACCTCAGAGGCACAAAGCGTGGCGTTATTTCATCACTTCCCGTGTATCGACACCCTTAACTTTACCTTAAAGTGACCTTGCAAATAATTTACTCTTGTTTACACTGCAGATCGAGCGGAAGGTTCAATGAGGAGACATTTGTTTACCGGCTTCCTTCCAGAAAGCTCGTACGAATGCAGCATTGTGGCTTTGTGAGTCTCTTTTTCTTCCACGTGCTATTTTTAGGAGACACAAAAATGCCTCCCAGCAAATATCGCATGAATATGGATGGCACGCTGTGCTGTTGAATGTGGTTTTGAGCAAAAAAGCTGCAACAAAAACACAAACATGCTTGCAGGTAATGTGTATGCGCCTTTCATAAATCCTCAACAAGAAGTCTTCCATTACAGCAATTAGGAGACATATCCTGCATGCGCTGTTTGTTCAGAAGGCAGAGTGACAGCAATACATTCGAAAGCTTTCACAAAAGGATTATGTTTTTTTCAGGATTTAGGTTCCTAACAAATCCCTACAACTAATTTGAGCAAATACATACAGCTCTGTACAAACCAAAGCGGCAGATTCCTTATAAAAATGTATGAAATGATGTTTGAAATGATTTTCTTGCGCTTTTATTTATTCAAGATTTGAAACGCCAGTGAACTAGTTTAAAGCCAAATCTGTCATCCGTAGGTTCTTCAAATAGGGTATGCAAAAACTCATTATTCATTCATAATTGATGCACGCAGCTTTTAATTGAACACCGTGATGCACAACTTTGATTTATCGTATTTCAGAGTCAATTAAAAATGGGTTTGTTGTCATGCATAAATCAAAAGAACCAGGCTTTGAGTCCTGTAAAGTTCTCTGTCCTCTATGTACTTTGCGAGTCAGTGTAATTGAAGGGATGTCTATGTATATAGCTTTAAATTTGGGCCAATTTGGGGCTCGGTGAGCATGTATCTTCGAAGACAAGTTTATTTTTACGATAGTCAATTTTTCAAGTCTCCTTCGGCGTCAACTCATATCCTTGAGAAGGAGGCCAGAGAAGAGATGATTTACTAATCAGGTCTCAGTGGACCAGTGGTCAAAATCTTCATCCTAAAGGTGTCATAACAGAGCTGGCCAGGAGAGGATGCTGTTGCGCTCTACATAAACGCTCGTATCATCAGCTGAGATGTGAGGATGTTCCTCTAGAATCATGCTGGAAAGATTTCTTAATTATCAACATTAACATACACTGCAGTCTGATTTGTAAAGCTACCTTATTGGTCATTTAAAAATGAAAATAACTGAAAATTAGCGAATGAGAAGTGAGAAGTGAGAAGTGATTGTGAAACCTAGAGGAAAATATTGTTTTAATATTATTTCTTTGGTAACTCTTTCTAAGAAGCCTAAAGGTATTCCTAATGCATTATAATACACGTGTTATGTATTTTCATAAAATGCAAATTTCATAATACTGCTCCTTATGATGAATTTAGAGGTCTGACTTTTTTAGACTTCAAAAGCATTTTTCAGAAGTACAAGGAATTTCACTTGCTGTTAGTCTCAAAATAATTATAGAATTAAAAAATAATTAAAATTGATGATATTTTTAAGCAATATAATATAATGAAAGTGTAATTTAAAAAATATATGCAAATAACAATATTTTATAATAAAATGCATAATACTTAACTATTCATGATTGCTTAGTACTACTTTAGACTTCTTACCGGAAATATTGAAAATATAATACAATCGATAGAATTATAAAATCACAAACTGTAAAATCACAAACTATATATATATATATATATATATATATATATATAGATAGATAGATAGATAGATAGATAGATAGATAGATAGATAGATAGATAGATATAGAAGTTAGACATCTATAGTTTTATGTAAATTTCTGTTTTATTAAGAAAAAACAAAAAAGTTTACTACTTTACTTTGGCTGGGAATAAGATATCAGAGTGTTGACTGTCGTCTTTTTTTGTATGTGTTTTGCAGGTTTTAAATAGTTTAGTATTGTAATTAATAATATCTGGTTACAAATATTTATGAGGGCATAAATATAATTATAAGGTGTATGTATAATTCTGTTTATAACATTATGTGTGCATTAGAACACTTTTATAGTGCATTAAATATACAGATTAATAAGATGTAGCTTATTACCTTTTTTGGTTTCATCTTGATTTTACCTTGTTCAAAGAATTAAAAAAAAAAATCAGTTTAGTGCTGTAGCCTTGCCAAGCCAGCTGCATAAATTAAATACATTATCATAAGCAGATAAAAGACCATGGCTTTGAATTCAGTGATCTAAAGATGCTTAGATGTTGATTTAATATCCAGCTATAATGATATTTTCATCAAATCACGTGTTGTTCGTGTTGCATGTCTATAGTTTCACTACCAGCACGCATGCTGTTATTTGTTGCATCAAAGAGACTAAGTTAAATCTGAGCGACACACACTATGTCAAGACAACTACTCTTCTCAGAAAGCCTGTAGTCAACTCGCATCTCCTCAAGCATCAAAGGCCTCCGGAAAGCCACCTCAGCGTTTCAGCAGCTACTTATCTCACACCATTCTCCACATATGGCCGCATTATCTCTGTCCTCTCCAGCGACGGCAGCTGGGATCTTCGTTCGACTTCCCCTCCTCTACATTCATCCTCTAACTGAGATGATGCGAGGTACGGAGAGACGGCTGATCCGAAGTGACGTGCCCGACCGTCCCCTCCCCGGTCGCAGGACGGCTGCGGTGGCCGGGCCTCGCTCCGCTCGCACTGGGCTGTTTTTGTTCGCAGGAACTCATGCGGATAATTTGCTGGGATGGAGTGGAGGGCTGTCACAAGGAGTTGGCTCAAGGGGTGTGGGAAAAAATAGCAGCGGCATCTTCCTATGCTCAAACGCAGCCCCTGATGATGAGCATTAAATATGAATGTCTTCGTAAGCATGCAAAAAGAATCAAGCTCTCCATCGCCGGATATTCTTTACTCATTTCTAATTTCTCTCGCTCTTGGTTTCTCCTCAGCGTCTTGGTTGAAAATTGGCAGTGTAATCCCATTGACAGACCCCTTCAGATCATAGCTGAATTATTTTTGTTCTTTAAAGAAGGGGAATATTAATAAACTGGCGTTGAATTAGACTGTTCCCCGCTGTCGCACAGATGGGATCAGTTGTTGTGACTTACCTCATGCTTTATTCCTCACTATACTGTTGATAAAGTGTGTGTGTGTTCGTGCCTGCACTTCTTGTTTTTAATATTATTTAATTCAAATCACAAAAATGAAACTAGATTTGCAATTCCAAAAGGATATAGGAGTGGCAGCAAGAATCGTGTTGAAGTTTCAGGTAAGATTATATTTTAAGCTTCGGTTATTGCATAAATTATGCTGCCTCAGAAACTTGACTGTGTATGAGAATCAACACCAGGGGCAGACTTACTGATTTGGGGGCCCTAAGCAAATTTCAGGTATGGGGCCCCAACACAATAACTATATGCTCTTTTACGCCTGACCCTTATTTTGCTCTCTCTCTCTCTCTCTCTCTCTCTCTCTCTCTCTCTGGTAGGTTATAGCTATAAGTAGTTTATTTTTCCTCTTCACAACTTGAGTAAATAATTTGTCAACTTGATGCTGTTCTTAAGCCATATTAGGCTACCTTTTTTTTTTTTTTTTCAGATCACAAAGAAGACATTATATATATATATATATATATATATATATATATATACATATATATATATATATATATATATATAGTCATGGCCAAAAATATCGGCACCCTTGTTAAATTTGATCAAAGAAGGCTGTGAAAATTAATCTGCATTGTTAATCCTTTTGATCTTTTATTAAAAAAATTCACAAAAATCCAACCTTTCATTGGATAATAAAAATTTTAAATGGGGGGAAATATCATTATGAAATAAATGTTTTTCTCAAATACACGTTGGACACAATTATTGGCACCCCTAGAAATTCTTATGAGTAAAATATCTCTGAAGTATATTCCCATTCATATTCACAATTTTGAGCACTCCAGGGTGATTATGAACATGAAATTATCTATTCATTGCTTCCTGTTTCACAGAAATATAAATAGGAGAGAAAACAAAGCCCAAATTCCCTTAATCATCCATCACAATGAGAAAAATCAAATAATATATTTCTGATGTGCAGCAAAAGATAATTGAGCTTCACAAATTAGTGAAGTGGCTTTAAGAAAAGAAAAATTCCCATTTCCACCATCAGGGCAATAATTAAGAATTTCCAATCAACAAAATGTTAGGAAACTGACTGGAAGAGGACATGTGTCTATATCGTCCTAATGCACGGTGAGAAGGAGAGTTTGAGTGGCCAAAGACTCTCCAAGGACCTCAGCTGGAGAATTGCAGAAAATAGTTGAGTCTCGGGGTCAGAAAACCTTTAAAAAAAATTGTCAAAAAGTACCTACATCACCACATGTTGTTTGGGAGGGTTTCAAGAAAAATTCTCCTCGCTCATCCAAAAACAATCTCCAGCATATTCAGTTATCAGACACGACTGGAACTTCAAATGGGACTGGCTTCTATGGTCAGATGAAACTAAAAAATAAGCTTTTTAGCAGCAAACACTTGAAATGTGTTTGGTGAACACAGGGATAAAAAGTACCCCATGTGTACAATGAAATATACTGCTGTATTTTTGATGTTGTGGGCCTATATTTCTGCTGGAGGTCCTGGACATCTTGTTTAGACACATGGCATCATGGATTCTATCAAATACCAACAGATAAAAAATCAATCAATGGTTTTTCTCATATATACTGTATATATAAATGTTTGCACTTGTCCATTTAATGAATTGTAAACTTTTTCCTTTTTGTAAAAGACTGAAGATTATCCCATGCAACTTGTTCCATATCCCAAGTGTTCTTAAGTCATATGGTAGGGTTTGCTGAGAAACAAATTGAAAATGTAATCTATTATTAAGGGAAAATCTCAAGTCATCGCATTTGTGCATTTATATGAGTGCGCGTCAGTTCGCACCGGCGCAAAAGCACACAAGCGAGTCATTTTGAAACATCAAGACAAATAAAATCATGACACAAAACACGATTCTTTCTTCTTAATATATCCAGGTTAATATATCCATTCTGAGACAGTCAGACAGTATTATACAGCCTAGAAAGTGCGCAAAAAGTGCTATCTCTGTAATCACTAAAAGTTACACATTGTTATAATGAGAGGATTCGTGAGCTGGCAGAACTCAGCACCTGACAAAAACTTGGCATTTTGCACGGTGAGTGAACATTTGAGGCTCTTCATAACACAAATATACACTGGAGCATTTGCCAAATATGTTTAGCTAATATCAGATGGGGCCCCCTGATTCCCTGGGGCTTTAAGTGGCTGCTTACCTGCTTATTGATTAAGTCCACCCTGATCAACACTTAACAGTGCAGCCAATCAAAATCCAGTATGCAAATACATGCATCAAGAGAAGACCAATCGCGATTCAGTATATAATGGTCATAATGACATGGCTGTCAGTAAACTTTCTAACGATGTAAGTCACTTTCAAACTTTTTTTTTTAAAGTATTTTTATAATTTTTCTCTTTTCCGCACAGCATACTGTTCATTTAAATACAAAAATACAAATGACTTTAAGTCTTGTGAAGCAACAATACAATCAATTCTACATGGACAAAATCAAGTTGCGCACTGTTTAAATACAGCCACAATTTTTGTTTCATGCAACCTGTATTTATGTATATATGTCAACTTTGAGGTGTGTCTGATCTGCCAGAGTCCTCACCACAACTCTAATGCTAAAGATACGGATGAGTGATATCATTGGAATTAGTTTCAAAATAATTTTTTCAGCTGATGAATGATAAAAACAATCACAGGCAATCAGAATCCTTCCCGCTATAAGTTGGATACATAGTTATTCATCCATTTAACTGTTGCTGAAGTCATGCTTACAGCTGATTGGTCCGTCACAGTTCAATGCTTTCAGTGTAAAGCAGTTTCATGTGATTGCGAATTCGCTGGGCAGAGTTCACCAAGCTTTAACTTTTGAGTGCAGCGAATGCGTTTTCGGTCTGACGCATTCGCATGCATATGAATGGATGTCAATGGAACGAAAAGTGCAGTGTGACCGCCCCTTACGGCCAAATTTTGCCGCATATAAAATCTGTTGTGGCAACATGTCATATTTGAATCTGAATGCTAATTCGAGTGAGATGACTTTTGAATTCTGTTGACTTTTGCCGTTTGTCTAAGGTGATTTTCGAAGTTTTTTTTTAAACATTCATTTCTTATTTAATTGGTTCCACAATGTTTGCTGATTTTTACTTTATTTAAACTTTGTGTAATTTATTTATTTTATTTGACATCAAGGTGTAGGCCATGCCTCCAAGCTTTCTTATTCGTTTTGATAATAAACATTCTACGTTTCTTATTTATTTCGTTCCACAGTGTTTGCTGATTTTCAGTTTTGTATACCTAGGCTATTTAAACTTTGTGTTAGTTATTTGTTATTTTATATTAGGCATAGCCTATAGAATGGTGCATTTTGATTTGTTTTGTTAATAAAAGTTTCATGATTTATAAATAGGCTAAGTTGAGTTTGAAGTTGTATTTTGTTGTTGCTTGAATTGACGCCGAATTGACGCTATAGTTTTAAAGTGAAAGTAAAACGCGCACGGCGCTTTTAAGCTATTTAAAAGCAAAGGAAAGCGAGGAAAAGAGGGAAAACTCAAACGAACTAACAAGTGATTTACGCTGAATTGCCGCTAATTTGAAAGTGAAAGTAAAATGTGCACCCCGCTTTTACAAGCTATTTAAAAGTGAAGGAAAGCGAGAAAAGAGAGCCCCTTAACACACACACCCAAACGGTGATATTGTTACACATCGATTAACCGATGGGGAAATTTCCTCAGACAAAACTGTACGTTTTCAGAACATTTGGAATATAGTGCACACGTTGTATGGACCACATTTACGGTTCTTGTGGAAAAGAGCTGTGTGAACATTCTTAAGAAATTCTCCTTTGTGTTTTACAGGGGGAAAAGCAACATTAAAGTGAATAATGACAGAATTTTCATTTCCGGGAGAACTGTCCCTTGAGAGGCTTGAGCTGAATTAATTGCAGAAAATTCTGGAGAAGAATAAAAATAGCATAGCACACAGATATATACATGTTTATACAGTGTGTACATACAGTACACAGGTGTGTGTTTCTCAGCTGTCACCGTGCTCTTTCCACGTGTCTTTATTCAGGGCTCCGTCATCATTCTCAGAGTGTTTTTGTTCATCTGTGAATCCTCCAGTGTCTGCAGAGAGATGGTCTGCTCAACAAGATACACAGGCAGTCACACACAGACACTTTCCCCTAAATCTCCAGCATCCCTGTGATGCCTAACAAGTCCCTAGGCCTCCTCTTCTAAGATCCAGAGATCCCAGAGGAGCAGCAGGTGCACAAACCTCCTCACTCACATTCTTAAGATTTCAGATAAGCCCGCTGGTGGAGAATGTGGGCACTCCATAGAGTTTTGAGCTCTCGCTACATGTCAGATTACCTCCGTAGCATCTGGTTGATTGGGAGTCCGCTGACCCGAACGATCCAAGAGCAGGATTGTTATACGGACCGTGGAAACTTGGTGGATAGTAGAAGCAAAGAAGTACTCGCCCAAAAATAGTTCTCCCCGGGCCATTGTAACAAAGGACAAAGTGACATTGTGAACATCGCTAACATCTGTGTATAACCTCGCAGTTACAAACGCCCCCTGCCCAAGTTCTGAGCAGACTCCGCTGTCATCCTCCAAGGAGCAGCCATTTTGGAACGCTCTCCCCGGCACAGATGTTGCATATTAAAAAGTGGGGCTCTTCGAGAGAGGTGGGGGATCTCTCGGCGGGGCTCACCTGCGCCATCATCCGCGAAGCCAATCCATGAGAGGAAGCTGCCTAACCAACCAAAGACAAAGTGACAACAATGATAAAGTCATCTCATTTCCTGTCTGACCCTGAGCAGGTGAAGATGCGGACAAATGACTTCACTCATGAGAGTGTCTTGTTTACCGCTTTTCTTCTTTTCCCAGTTATCTTTCCTGGAAAATCTCTGGACAATCCCACTTTTTTGTGAGTGTGATATCTAGTACATAAATACCAAGTCTTAATACAGCATATTACCAAAAGAATGCAGATACCCAAGAATCACATATATATGTGCTTGTCTAGCATTTAATTTCAAAAACCACCTGTCTTAAAGTGATATTTCATCCAAAAATAAAAATTGCCATCATTTATTAACCCTGATGTCGAGATTATTTCTTCTAAAAATCACAAAAGATAGATTGATAAATTCACTCTCAAATTAAATCACAAAAATCCTGACGTTTGGTCATGTGACATGCATGATCCAATGTTTTAAGGTGCTGCTATATTTGATGTAGTCTGTGTATGCATATGTTGATTCTACAAAAAAATAAAAAATAAATAATTTATATATTTTAAAATATTTTAATATGTATTTAAAAAATCTGTAAATGTAATCATTTTGTTTATGTATAAATATGTCAATATTTAAATATAAATATTAAAAATTAAGATTAAAAAGAATTAATACAAAGTAATTGCGTAAAGGCTAGGCACCTAGGCTCCAAAAATATAAAAATTTAATAACAGACAGACTGTTATAATGTTTGTTTTTTTCTGTTTTCATTATCAATATTTTTTGTTGTTGTTGTTGAGCAGCCTGTTTGTGAATTTTTTCTTGTGATGTGTGTGCTTATGTTTTTTATTTAGATATACAAAGTGATTGTGCCACTGAAATATATCACTAAAATAGTATGGATCCTTTTTGGAGTTTAAAAGTTTTGAAGTCCATTGAATTGTATTGACAAAAATAGCAGAAACATTCTTCGAAATATCTTTTTTGTGTGTGTGTTCCACAGGTTTGGAACATCATGAGAGTGAGTAAATGACAAAATGTTCTTCCGGGAAAGGATTTCCACTACATGGATGCAGGGATTTTGCTTTCTTTTAGACACAAGAGCATAAATGAGATTTCAGTTCTTCCCAAAAGTGTTGATGTTTGGGTTTTGTGTAGGTCACTCCGTAAATCATTTCTTTATGTACCTCGCATTTTCATGTTGGAACACACAAAAAAAAAAAAACCTCACCGAACTTGTGTTGAAAGCACACGGTTTTCTAGAATGTCATTGTACGGTGTGGCATTAAGGTTTCTCTTCTGTAGATCTCAGGTATTGTGATTTCTTTGAACTCTTTTTCTTCTTTGAGGCACCCTGGGCACAGACAGGTTCATGTCCACAAGATGGTGATATTGACCAAAATACAGGCAGATTTTTAGTGGCCTGACTTAATGGAAAATGATATGCCTTCAGGTCCTCCTGGGAAGTTCCTCCTTACAGGAAACATTTAGAAGTCACAATTACAATACTGCGTTTCTTTTGATTAGTATAAAATAGACATATTGGAGAACTTCCTTTTTTGATGTCTCAACAAAGGCAAGAAGCTTTTTTAATAACAAAATAAAGAGCCAAAAGAGAATGATGGGAAATGTAGTTTTGTCACGCAAGCTGTCCTGTCATAAATTGGCTAAATGAGCATTTTCTGGCAAACTGTATGATATTCCTCATCAACAATACACAAAATGCATGCGTACATTGTAAAGTAAATCTTCCCAATGAATACTTATTAATATGATTAATAATAATATAATAATATTATGAATTAGCTCAAAGTTTGTCACAGGCATACACAGCAACAATGATTTTTTAAATCAGCGTTTTTGTCTTGTTTTCCAGTTAAATTGTCAAAAACATCCTTTAAAAAAACTGTCTAATAAAGAAAATTATATAAAATTAGACTTATTTTCAGACAATATGTCTTGAATTAAGTTTATTTTTCTTACTCCATGGCAAATAGTTTTTCCAGTTGGTTTTCTTTTCTTTAACCCTTTTTATTTAAATATATATATATATATTCTTATTTTATATAATTTCATTTCAAATACATCTTAAATAATTTTTAAAGATGGATATTTATTTTTTTACAGGAACACGAGACTGATTTTTGTGTAATTATGATATTGTTGTGACATTCATGTGTGCTTATAATTCTCATAAATACACTAAAAAACTACTTTTACTTAGAAATATCTAGTAAATTTCACAAATAATTACAAAGAAATGCCAAGTAACATTAAATTAAACGTAAAGCGTACTTCAGTATCCTTTGTTTTATTTCCAACTTTGAAAAATCTATTTTTACATTTGTATAATAACTCTAACATGAACACAGCAATCTATCTAATAAAGCAAATAGCTAATTAGAGTTCTTGCCATCATGCATACAAATTCAGCCCATATATCATCTATAAACTGAGTGTCTATACATTCATCTCTGTCCATATTTCCCCTGGCTGGCTACAGACGGTGAAGTATATGTTAACAAAGTGCCAGTGTGTGTCTCCTGTGTTGTTTGTAAAGTCTCTGAGGAGTAAGAGTGTGAAGTGGAGGTCAGGCTGGTTCAGTGGCTCTGAGCCCGGATGCCCAGCGCGAGGGGTAGGGTTCAGGTGTGTGCTGACCCGGGCCTCCGCGGGGCCGCGTGTAAAGAGGTCGCGACCCGTTGCATGCACCGAGGGTCCATACTGATGTTGGCCCTGTTGCTGGGCTGCTGGTTCAGTCTGCAAAAGACTGTTGAGTTAGAAAGTTCTCAGCATCTAAGAGAGTAAGTACAATCACAATATGATTGTTTTGTCTTAAATTGCATAATTTACTTCCTGTTGTTTTGAAAAGGTGTCAGACGGATGCTGTTACGTGATAAATAACCTGATCTTACCCATTAGAGGGTAATCAATACATTTCACTGAATGATAATTATTTATTTATGCATTGATCTGGGAGTCGCAAAAAATTGACCCGTCATTAATGTTTATTCTCCAGTGCCTTTCTTTTCACATTCCATCTACCTTGAAAGATTCATAACCACGGTATCAATACGGCAAGAACAATTTATCATCCATATTCTACAAGGACACCGCACTCCTTTATCCTAACCCAAAAACTTCAGCCGGGAAACAGATAACTAGCGGTACCTCCAGACTTTCAGACTTTTTCCGTTTTGTTTTATTGTGCTGGTTGGGACTGGGATTGTATTCATTGATCAAAACTTCAACGGGAAAGTAAAAAAAAAAAACAGTTCTGAATTTTAAACATTTTCACTCAGTCTTTGTTCTGAGAAAGTCAGCAGTCATAAATATTGGGAAGTTTTAATGATTGTGGCATGAAGTGTAGGAAATAAAGCATCTTTATTACATAATTTTGCTTATTTAACAACCATTTGTGATTAAGAATCTTACGTCCATATGAAAACAGTTGATATACAATGTAATGCAATATTGTATAACGGTGTGAAAACCATGTGGAAGTGAAAGGTGTGGAGATCACTTGGGGTGGAATGATGTGAGAGGTCAACAGACGGTCATAAATTCAGCAAACATGCCAGAAAAATATTTTACTAGTTTTACCACAACCTTGCACTTGTAACTCATATAAAGTTAGTTTATAATAATTTATAATTTTATATTGAAATTAAATCTTTACAGATTTAAAGGTTATTATATTATTATGTTAATAAAATAGTTATAGTTTTTTCTATAATATATAAAGATCTTATATTGAATAAATTAATATTATTATTATTATTTTTAAAGTGAGACACCATTTAGCAATCATGGCTGGCCATATTAATGAATAAATATTTTTTATTTATTAGATTTAAAATATAAATATATATTGAATAAATTACTAATAAATATTTAATAAATACACGATAATTTATTTAATGAATTACTGTGTGTGAAGATTGTTTTAAATGCACTTAAATAAAAAGTTTGGTAACACTTTATTTTAGAGTCTCAAAATTTTACTATTTTTTAATGTTCTGTAACAGTTTATACTTATGAAATGTTAAACATGATGGCCCAAAGTTTGAATGTTGATGTTGAATGGCTATATTTACTCATTTTATCCCCAGAAAAAAACAATAGAGGCATCAGTAATAATATTGGTATCAGTGATACTTGCCTTCATTCATAGTAAAAAGCCATTAAAAAATATTTAAAATATACTGTCTTTTCTACATTAATTTGGAGATTCAATGAAAAAATATATTTATGATTATAAATTTTTATGTTAGGTGTGATTAATCATGATTAATTACAGAACAAAATTGTGATTTAACAGTAATTTAGCTTAATCTTTTTGTATAGCCTATAGTTAAAAACTAAAAGTTGCTTAAACCACTTTAGGACAAAGGTAAAGCTATAACTGAGGACACGGACTGTGATTATATGTGGAAAACCACTGATTTTGTTCTTTTACAATATACTATTTATTGACGCAGGCAAGTACATTAGATGTCTGAAAGGCTGCCCATATCCACTAAGAAGTACCGAGTTGAGTTCATGCAGTCAGACAAATGAAGACAGATTAAGGTCTTGCCCTTGCGTGGAGCGCTCTGCTCAAATACATCATTACGGAGACAAACCTCATTTGTTTAGTTCTGCAGCCAAAACAGCGGCTTTAGATTTAACATTGGAACTTATTACAGAGATCCATAGTTGATTTTTCAGCTTTGTTGGACATTGACTTCTCCCTCCCTCTGTTCCTTTTATTTTGTAACTTTTTGGAGTCATTCAAGGACATCAAGTTCCTCAAGTTTGGATGAGGAGGCACCAATTGGTCCATGAGGGCGAATTGTAGAGCTAAATCTCATACTAGTCTCTCGCTAGCAGCCTGGCAATCTTCACTTAGCATAGCATTTCCTAAAATTGGCAGACTCTAGCTAAAGTTTTGCGCCATTGCACCTGGTCCTCAATAGGCATTATTTGGCTACCTTTTGTGCCCACGCGGTGTGACATATTGCCCTCAAGCTCTGACCATCTGACCAGGGAAAGAACTTTTCACGCTAGGCTAATTATAGTAAAGTCTTGTAAGGCATGATTTTATAGCCGTCACTCCCTACTGTGGGACATGATCAGTGAAAGGCAATTGAGAGATGTGAATGTACAAAAGAGTTATTAAACAGAAAGCGGATTAGCCACAAAACAGAATCACTTTATAGATGCATTTCTAGTTTGTTTGCTTTTTACCCAAAATGCTTTGCTACATGGGTCAATACATACAGCGTAGACAATAAAGAAAAAATCTTTTTAAAATATATAGTTAAAAATGTGTTCTTAAATAGTTCTTAGTTCTTAGAAATGTACTTTTGTATTCGTTGATTTCATATGCTTTTTAAAAAAACTTCCAAGAAAAGTTTCAATTAAATGTCATGTGGTGTAACCAAGTAAAACATCTTACACTTTGAATACTTGTTGCTTGTTCAATCTTTTTCAAAAAGATTTTTAAATATATTATTTCAAAATAAAAAGATTCTTGCAAATACAAAACTGTTTATTCATTAAATATCATTATATATTTCGAAAGTCGTACCACATGACATTTGACAACCTAAACTAGCTTTGACTTGTCAATTTAAGTTACAAGGTCACTTATGTCACTCAGTGACCTTGAAACACAGTCAGGAAGGTTGGTTGTTGTTGTTGGTTGCACCAAATGACCCCCAATTTAAAAAAAATTTTTTATTAATTAAGTATTAAGCTAAACTGTGTTACTTAATAAGGTTTCTTTGCAAGAATTTCATTCATTTCATTTAAATAAGAGTTTTTTTATTTAAATTAAGAGTTGCACCACGCTGAGATTTTTAACTTCATGCCCTAAAAATAGCAAAATGAATTGTAATGTTTTAATGTTAATCATATAAAAGGTGTCATTGTATATTTATGTGTGTATATATAGAATTTTAATGTAATTTATGACATGATGTGTCAAAATAAATATTCAAATGAATTGCAAATAAATCGCACATCAGTTTGGGCTGAGAAATTACCCACATTATTGTGTTAAATTAGAAAAGTATTGAATCATTGAATAGACAGCTTTAGAAATATTTTAATTCAACATTCAACAAACCACTGTGGCTTTGTTTTGAAATTTTTTCCTTGGCAAAATCGAGCAAAAACAGACAATACTGACAATAGTGTGTCTAAAATGTAACACAATATTAACTTCTTGTTTATTGAATTATTGTATAAAATAAATATCACATTTGCAGTCATGCAGATGTTTGTAAAAAAGACCACTCTTGCTAGTGTGATTCCTAAACTATATCATATGATATAAATATGAGACAAAAACCAAATGGGGCATTTTTGGCCTTTATATCTTGAATTTTAGTAGAACATAACTGGATTCTAAAAGGCTGCATCACAGTCAATGCATGCAAAGATGACGTACAGGCCTGGCCCAGGGTGCATTAAATGCATTAATCATTATAAAGCGTTATTTTTTCCAGAATCTAGCTAAATTAAAAGATAGTGAAACATTATTAATCTAACCATAACCTAGTCCTAAACCTAATTCGCCTATTGCATTAGTAGTTTCTTCAATGATGACATCACACAGGCAGCAAAAACATGGCAACATGCAATCGAACAGTGTTGATATAGAAATCATTGTAGTCGGAGATATTGTTTCCAATGCCATGCTAACACTGCCCATTAGCTTAAACCAGTGACTTGCCAAAGCTACCTCAAAAGACATTTGGCTTAGCTGTTGGGAAAAGGACCAATGAAGACAAAGCACTTGCACTGGTTCAACTCCTATTGATCTAGGAAGCGAAGGGCTTAAGGTTATGCCTCTGTCTAAGCTCAATCCAGGCATGAAATGGTCCCTAGATGCCGTTTCCATCTGAAGCCAAGGTCTTAGCTGCTGTGTGTTTCTCTGGGTTGTACAGACCTGTCCTTGAACTCAGCTGGAGGGGAGAAGACTAATTTTCTCTTTAAAAAGTTGTGAAGAAAAAATGATCCTCCAGTGATTCTCTGGTGTAAGTCTTGAGGTGATATAAAAGACGAAAAAGGTACAAAGTGGGGTTTAGGCAGAGCGCTACGTTTGTTTTTTTTACGGCTGTGTTGCGCATCGATGCATGGCATACCCTCAGCTAACAGCAACACATTTCCATTATTCAAGCTCATTACTGCATGGCAATAAATAAAAACACGGCATCTAAAAATAAAAACGACTTGAGAATTAATTAAACTTTGACTCAACTAACAGAAACAGATGTGTCCTATTTAGGCTAATATCAACTTTATCTAGCGTGTGAGTTGGTAGAACTAGTGATTGATTGTATCTGTCATAAAGTAGAGCCGTAAAACCGCCCGATACTTTTCCGTAATTGTACGCCGCTGAAATATCGCAGGCTACATCTCTTATATTCCTTTATTCAAACACCATCGATTGAATAGAGTGATCAGAGACGTTGCCCTCAGAGAGGAAGATTAAGGCCCGGCTGACACATGGAAGGCGTGCTGGACTTTGATGATGCCGCTGCGTATCCTTTTGGGCTTTCAAACAACACGGAGCACAAGCGCACTACCTCGCTCAGCTGTCTGGAGAACAATCATTCAGTACAAAGCACTGTCAAAGCTTCAGCGAGTTGAAACATCAACCCAGCCGGTCGCTAATTCAAGCAGCCCTGCCTGGATCTCGCAGTAGGCTTTCGCATCCATATTCCCTCGTGCAATTACTGGTGATTTCAGAGGCTGTGGTTCAGGTCGAGTTGAGAAGTACTCTAAAATGATGGACCTCACGGATGGGTGTGTTATTTGTACGCTAATCAGATGTTTATAGAGTTGAGTATAATTGTAGTAGGATCACACAAACTCCTTTTTTTATAGGCGGGGTGTTGGTACCCAATATGAAACCATTTCCACTCTAGATTTAGGCACTTTAGGTTTAGGAAATTTTTGCATCAGGCCTTAAAATGTTTTCATAAAGTACATTTCAGAAGAACAAGAAGTCTGTCAAGATTTAAGCTAAACAAACCAAGATCACTCCTATCTGTAGCTGATTGGTTTGTTTGTTGTCATCAAGTACGTTTTTAAGATGTCTAGGAAGATTTAAGCAAAACAAATCAATATCACTTCCATCTACAGCTTAGATATTGTTTGTTTATATATATATATATATATATATATATATATATATTTTAACTTTTTTGATTGTTTGTTTGTTTACATCAAGTACATTTTTAAAAAGAACAAAAAGTCTAGCAAGGTTTACTGTAAGCAAAACAAACCTATATCACTTTTCATCTATATCTTAGATATTGTTTGTTTGAATATTTGTTTGTTTTTGTTTTCATCAAGTACATTTTTAAGAAGAACAAGTCTAGCATTTTCAACTACAACAGCTTAGATATTGTTTGTTTTAATGAAGTACATTTTTAAGAGTAAAAAAATGTCAAGCAAAACAAAAACAAATCACTTCCATCTATAGCTGGGGCCTTGTTTGTTTGTTAAATATTTTTTCTTTATTTTTCTAAATTTTTATTTAAATACTAGTTATTTATGTGTTTATTGTTTTAAATAAATGTAATAAAATGTTTTATTTATTTTATAAATAACTAAATAACTAATCACATAAAAATATTCACAATTCCAGGACATTTTCCCATCAACATAAACATAACCATCATTATAGTGTTAAAAAATATGTACAGTTGTTATTTGATTTCATCTCGTATAAATTAGAATGAGACTGCATCTGGCCATTGCATCAAAAGCTGCTTTTAAATTGCATAAAGAATCTGTCGCCTGAAGCATGTCTCTTCAGAGGCAGGATATGTTGTAAAATATTCAGTTACTGGTTCCAGAGAACCAGCACCATTCACCATGTATTAAGGAAGTAAAAAAAAAAAAAAAAAAGTAAATTTTGATATCATGTTGACTTGAAGCTTTGTGTGGCTGCAGTTTACAGCTAGTTGTATGTTTTTTTTCTTGTCCTCTCGCTGCAGACCAGCTCACACTAAAGAAAGACACAGGAGGGGAGACATAAAAGGCATATGACAGCACTTTTTATGACAATTACCTTTAGGTCAGAGTAGTTAACCCGGCGAAATTATCCATGGCCACCTCCACACTCAGCCTTCAAAACAAACCAGCGAACAGAAAGAGGTTTTTTTAGCCCCTGGCTTTCGCCAACTGCCATTACAGAGAAAAAGAGGGTGCTAAGTGCGTAACAGAGGAGGGCAGGTGGAAACTAATTCATGCCTGAGGCAATCTGTAGAACACGGATCATTTCTCCTCGCCTGTTTTCTTCTTTTTTGACTGAGAGCTGGGCATGCAGTGCTGAAACAGATCAATTCATATGTAATACAGGAAACTGTATCATAAATGCTGTGGGGCTACATAGACATGTTCTTTACACCCTTAAACAGGATGAATCTCATGAAATTAAAATAAATGAGTCATTACATTTTGCTTTAAAGATTTTTTTTTCTGCATTAAGATGTTTTGCACTTTGACTTTATTTTCATGCAAATTCTGCACATTTTCCACCCAAAGGTTATAGTAATAGAAAAGAAATATGTATATTTTGTTGGGTTTTGTCTGTAGGGGACGATGTTAGTCAACTCTGTTACCACAATTTTGTATAATAAAAAATCTGTAGAAATATCAGCATTGTTAATTCTTGAATACTGTATGACAGTACTGAGAAGCACTTTGAAAATGATTTTACAGTTTAATGTTTTATAATATGTCAGAATGTTTTAATACTAAAAAATATAAATAATATTTTACTAAAAAATTTGAAGTTGTTCCCAGGCTGTCAACCCTGTTATCATAATAACCTCCCTTTAAAATGATGTACAGTCATAATGACTTTTCAGGGTATGAACAAGTACTAATACTATTTAGTTGGATTTGTCAAGGAAAGCATTTAATAGTGAACCCTATTACTATGATTTTATACAGTAAAAACTTTGAAAATCATTTTAGATTATAATATTTCATAATGTTCTGATACTATTGATATTTTACTAAAAAGGCTTGAAGTTGTTTCCAGACTGTCAGCCCTGTTTTCGTAATAACTTCCCCTTATTAAAAAGATGGCACAAATACTAATATTTTGTTGGGTTTGTCAGTAGAAGACCATCTTAAATAGTCAACACTGTTACCACAATTTTGTGTACTAAAAAAAATTTGTAGAAATATCAACATTATTAATTCTCTAATAAACACCTTGCAGTGTCATGACCTTGAGCATATAAGGTTAATATCAACACACTCTCATGCAAATTCATAACTATTTTAAGTTTTTGCGAGTTGGTGCTATGATCTCATTTGCATGTTTGGCTTACACTCCACTGATGTCTAGGCTCAGGGGTGGACCTTCATGCTTGTTTTCTAAAAATCGTACATTACAAATCACATTGTACAAATTCATACGAAATTGCCAGCTGGTAAAATAGTTACGTTTTCTAATGAGATTGGGTTTGCTAATAGCCTGTATAATGGCTAAATGAACCCAAAATGTCAACCCTGTTACAATGATTTTGTTCATTTAAACAACTGGATTATCTATAGAAATATCAGCACAGAATTCTATTTAATATGAAAACTTTCCAATAAACACTCAAAGAAGTGGCTAAATTAACTGTAAAACTGGCAACCCTGTTACTGTCAACACTGGAACTACCCGGTTTATGTTATGATGCATTACAGTAATCATAATTAATGGAGAAAATGTGCTTAATTGTCATTAAATTAATGTTACTGTTTAAAACAACATAATAACAGGGGTGAAGTCCTAATAACAGGTTCCTAGTCCAAATAACAGGGGTGAAATGTGACCCGGACATATTATTATGAGATTCGCTAAATCAGTTTCTGGATGGATGGATGTTGACTAGTTATTCTACATCTGTTCAACAGAAAAATTGGTGTGCTACAAAACAGTGCAGAAATAATTGAATGAAACCTCAAATACAGGCAATTTTAACAAATCATTATTCTGTAATTAAACCATTTGTATTGAGGCCCAAAAGTCCAAAAAAGAGAATCATAGATGTTTTCTTTTCTCCTGAGTTTTGAACCACATATGTTTGCTTTGCATTTCTTCCTTTGTCATCTTGCTGACGTTGAAAGGTTATCTGCATAATGTCTACTATTAGAAAAAGAAACATTACATTCTACAAAATGGTGGATCGGCATGGCAGATGTGTCTGCTGCAGGAAAACAGAAGTGTTAATAAAATATGAAATTAGTTACTATGGGGTAAACAACACACGTCTCACTTCTTTCTATAATTACATATTTCATATTCCTCCCTGCCATTTTGCGATGGTGATCATTTTTAAGTGGGGCTTTTGAATAATGTGCATGCTTTTTTTGCCTCTTCTGTCACAGAACTTTCACTTATTATGTTGATAGCGGCAAAACTGAGCTTTTGTGTTGGTGCTTTTTGTGTATTGACTGTGTGAAGTGCAAGGCTTTACAAAACACCATCTCCCCTTGGCTGCGAGAGAAAACACAGACTGTGCTGACTGGGTGGAAGAATTATACATTTTGGGGAGCTGAATCGATGTAATTAAAATTTGCCTTCGCTTTGTGGAGCTCCTTCTCGTTTCAAAGTGGGAACCTCAGCAAAGTTCTTGTTTTCTTCAGCCCTCAAAATTGCATCAATACTATCGTCACTGACAGCCTGCTTGCGAACTTCACAGGCTGCTGTCTGTAAGACAAAACATCTGTTTAGGTCAGCAATATGATGGCTGTGATGGGGTGATGATCTGTTTATTGCTCTCCATCAGAGCCAATAAAGGTTGCTTTTGTGTTACGCATACTGAATGCACACGTCAGGGAGCTCTGCGTGTGTATGAGTTTCTGTGAGGGCGTATACATTTACAAAACAATCTTTGGCTCTTCTGCATGGTTGCCTACTTTAGAAAGGGTGGCAATAATTGTCCATTCGTATTATTGATACGATTAAGCACTCAGATGATTAACAATAAGAACTCAAAGAAGAAGCTGAATTAGCTTCGCTATTGTTCATACTTAGGATTAGTGATTTGAACAAACCCGTAACCCTATTACATCATTATTAGAGACATGTTACATAAAAACAGTTTATCATCTCTGCTTCTTCATTGTTTTTGTTTTTGATTTCAGGAAAAATCTTGGAGAAATTATTGAAGGATATTTTTTTGTAAATTGTATTTAATATAATTTTTTAATATGTTTTTCATTAAATTTAGTAATAATCATTATTCATATTAAATTATATTTAATTTTTTATTGTTATTGAAAATGTTCTTCAAAATTTAGTGTGTTGCTTTCGTGGTTCTTGGTTCTATAGATCTTAAAAATAGTTATTTGAGTAAATGATGTTGATAAACAGCTTCCTTGGACTGTTTTTGTTTGTTTTTGGTTTTAACTTACCTTCCGCTAAACCCCGCCTTAAAAACAAAGGTGACCTATCCTACTTTAGCAATTGTTGAACGACATGTCACTAATGGCGTGATCACATTTGCCATTGCTCTGCGAAATTTCATGGACAAAACAGTGTGTTCCGCAATTTCGCAACAAGACAAAAAAATTCTAGTTTTTCAAGCACATTTGCAGGATCAACCAATAGCTGCTTGGTTTTAAATTGACTTGTATGTGAGTGGTACTTTGTTACGCTACACATTATTGACAATGGACAAATTTTGGATGGATTGCAAAATTTTGATTGCTTGCGAAGTTTTGCAGAATTTCTCTTAAATGACCATGCATTAACACCTATGTTAAATTGATGGTACTAAATTACATTTTAACTTTATTCACTAACAGAGTCTCCATTTATAATTACTTAACAGTCTTTTATATATTATTAATTTTAATGTAATTTAATCACATTTTAATTATCATTAATTCTATTAAAATTATTATAATTTTAGTGTGTTGATGTCATGGTTTTTCTAAAATAAAAAAAATAACTTTGCATTTTTTGTTGCCCTGTGAAATTTTCGTAATTTCAATATGAATCTACACAGCCATCTACATGAGTGAGGACAAAAAAAAAATCCCCTCAAACATTTCACATGGGGTTCAGGTTTTTCACAAGCATTTGCTGCACATTCATTTGCAACAGAATCTGCTTGGTTTTAAAGTTATTTGTTCATCGTTTCACATTATTGACAAATGGATCACTTTTTTTTGTTTTTTGTTTTTGCTTGTGAAATTTTGCTCAAATTCCACTAATCTGACCAAGCCTTAAGTCCTATGTTCAATTAATGGTACTAACTAACATAGTAAGTCTCTATTTAATGACTTCACAGTCTCCATTTTTAATTGTGTTAGTGTAATTTTTATTTTAATTTTTTTTTTTTTAAGAACATCTAAAAATAACATCTACCCATTCTTTTATCTACACTTTTCACCAATATCTTCACTTTATTATGAGATGTTCCGTCAAGCTTGTCTGAGCGAGCAACAGTAACCAAAGGGGGCGGAGCTTAGCGAAGGCTCAACTTTAACCTTTATGGAAGCCCATCAGGCCCTCCATTGGATTCTGAGTCAAAGGTCTTGGTTGTTAAGTATATATTTACTTATAACTTCCTCTCCATAGATCTCCATAGACGTTCCATGTGGTCGACTCCAGTGCTTCTCTCCTCAAGTGTCTCTTCTTTGGCCCACGCACCTGTCCTACACCGCCGTGATTTATGACTTGTGTGTTCTTCATATGCTGGACCGGGGCTCACTTCCCGTCAACGATGAAGCCCTATGTTCGCCATCGCGATGGAAAGTAGCCTCTTGCAGCAGATGCTGGGGTTCAGTTTAAAAATCCTCTTCTTTGGCGCTCATAATTAGCAGCCGGGGCCGTGTTGTAGACTCGTGCCTGTCATGTATCCTGTTAAGTGGGTTCAAAGGGAGATCGGAGCCAGCGTTCAGGGGCCTTCTAGTTCGACTCATCTTTGTGGCTTCCCCTCACGTTCCTCCAGCCCTTCATTTTTATCACGTATAATTATAATTCGACTTTTCACTCTTCTTAGCCTCCTAATCGGTCAATTATGGTGTAACACAATATTGATTTGTTCCAGGAGAGGCCATTACGGATGCGTGCGCTGGAAATCAGCTATAAGCACTCTAATATGATAAATGTTTTAATCCCAGGTTTCGTTAATGTGCCATCTCAAGCTGCTATTAACCGCCAAATAAATGGTTAAATTAAACTAGTTTGGCTTTTAGACATATGAGCTCCTGGATCGGCTTTCTCAAGGCATTTCAGCTTTGATGTTGAAAAGCGCCCTCTGTGTATTATTCCGCAGCGTGAAATTCATCACATTTAACACAAGTCTGATAAATCATCACACTTGCTGTGGGATAACAGCCATTAGACAAACGTGGGATCTTAAGCAATCACTCTATATAAACAGAAAGACAACAGGATTCATTTTTCCAGGTACGCAGGTGAAAATAAACGGTGTTTCTTCAACCATGGCCACTTTTGGTCCTGTAAGAAACATACATTTTCATCATAAATTTACTTTTTACTTTTCCACTAGTTTAATTTATTTAATGTAATTTATCTACTTAAGATTTCTGTCATTTTTTGTACAAATGTAATTTCCATCACATCTCAAAGGATATTTTGTGCTTATTTTTGTACTTTGTGGTGGAAATGACGGATGTAGAAATGACATTTTTGGAACAAAATGGTTGAAACTGCTTTGTCTTGATAAGGATAATTATATAGCTAGCATAATATTTTCACACATTAAATTTTACTTTTTTTTTCTTGACAAAATTGCAGCTTAATTGGAAATGACATACTCTGTTGACAATCAATTTACCATGATTTTCTGTTTCATTTCTGTTGTCTCTGGTGAAAAATTCACTAACTTGTGAAAAAAGCTTTATTAGATACATTTCAGTCACATTTCGAACAATGTATTGTGTTAATAACATTCTGTGGCGGAAATGACAGTTGTGATAATGACATTTTTCACTTACTGTAGTTGGAATAAAATGGCTGACACTCCTTTGTGAAAAACTATTATTTAATGCTAACTATGAAATTAGCCTTAGCAAGACAAATAGGTGTCAGTCATTTTATTCCAAAAATGTTAAAAATGTAATTATCACAACTGTCATTTCCACCACAGAATGTTATTAACACAACACATATTTCGAAATGAGAAAATGACTTAAAAATAGATTCATTTTGATAACAAAATCACTTTTTTCACTAAAGAGACAACAATGATGATCTTGAGATGAAATGAAAGAGAAAATCAAGGTAAATCACTTGTGAAAAGAATATTTTTTTATTGTGTGTCATTTCAAACCAAGTTGTAATTTGGTTAAATAAAAAGTGAATTAATTTAGTTGTATGAAAAATTATTAAATGCTGATTATGAAATTAGCCATAGCAAGACAATTATTTTATTTTATTTTATTTTATTTTTGAACCAAATTACAGTTGTGGAAATGACAAATTCTGTTTACAAATGATATATTTACCTGGTATTTATTTATTTATTTCATTTTATTCACATATCCTCATTTAATCTAAAACTCATCACTGACACGGTTGTCTCTTTGGTGAAAAAGTTCACTAATTTTAGAAATAAAAGGTTATTAGACACATTTTGATCACATCTCAAATGGTGTATTGTGTTTAATAATGTGCGGTAATGACTGTTGTGGAAATAACATTTTTAACATTTAAAAAAAATAAAATAAAATGGTATACTATAACTGCATAACTAGAATGTTATGTATGCTAAACAAATACACAATTAAATTACCTTATTTTTTACATAATTGTATCAATACAGTATACAGCATGAATGGAAAATTTTAAATGGGGTGGAAACCACAACACTCATCATTTGTGTAAAAATGTAATTATTTTTGTACAATAATACTTTATTTATTAAAATATTTATAAAAATATTATTTCATATCATTAAAATTTGATTTTAAAAATTGATTTTAGGTTTAAAAATCTGGATCTAGTGCAAGGGTAAAACACTACAATGTGTTCATTTGATAAAAATGGACCCCGGGGACAGAAGTGACCATAGCTGCACACCCATCCACGTTCACCCCGTGTGTAAAACCGTCACAGCAGTAACCCAGCAGCATTCACATTGTTTCAGCACAGTATCAGGAACAAACACAGAATGGGAGCATGTGGCCGCATGTCAGGAGCCCTCCGCACCCGCGCCTGGGCTGAATGCGGTGCCCGTGTTGGGGGCGAAAAGCTCCATACGGAGGGCGGCGTGTCTTGGGCCCTGGGGCCATGCAGTCTCAGGTCAGCAGATGGGCTTGTGATTATTATTTCCAGGCCTCTGTCTTACCTGACCACTTCCCCCTGCGCTTCATGAACAGCTGGTTCACTCGCTTCACTGCAATGCTCCACGGACGGCCATTTTTCTTCTTGTTCTTTACTTTGTACATAATATAAATCTTTACCGTGACCCTGCTCCTGGCTTCATCCACCTGTGTCTTACCTCAGGCGATATCTCCCACTGAGGATTCTGCTTTTTTCTTCGTCTTCTTCATCCTCGGTTGATAACCGAGAGGGAAGAAAGTAAACTCTTTTTTTGTCACACTGAGTATTGGGCCGATATTGTTGAACAGGCGGTGATACCATCTTTGTAATCCAGTGCAGAAAAGTGCTTCGGCAAGCAGGATTCTGGTGACGGGACTCAACAGAGGGACATTTGACGAGAGCAGACCCTTCAAGAGCAGAAGTGATGTTTACTGTCACTGCTGTATTGTGCTTGTAAATATTTAATACAGGGGAGATCTTCACAAGTACAGACACACAAGAGTGGTGCAGCATTGTCCAAGCTCCCTCCACTGGTCTATTATTATTGTTATCATTATTATTAATATGCATACTTCTGAGTAAAGGGGACAAAATATAGACTCAAAATACATAAAAAGTATATTTTTTGTTGTTATTATTATTACAGATTTCTGACCAAAATATAGACTTAAAATAATAATAATAATAATGAATATATTTATTCTTTAAAACCATTATTAAATCTAAAGAATAACAGTAATATAATAATATTATTTTAATATAAGAATTCATATTTAAAAATAATAGCTTCAAAGAACAACAATTAGAATAATAATTCATATTATTATCATTATTATTATTACTTTAATATGCATACTAATATGCATACTTATAAGAAAAAGATCAATATAGGCTTATAATAAGAATAAATATTGTTATTTTTACCATTATTATTGTTGTTATTAAATATTTGTTATTAAATTATAAATAAAGTCTAAACAAAAACAGTAATAAAATAATATTATTTTGAATTGTTTTTTTTAAATTAAGAATAACGATCATAATAATAATTTATATTATTATTATTACCACTACTACTATTATTACTACTTTAATATGCAGCCTTCTGAGAAAACACGTCAGAATATATACTTAAAATGCATTTTAAATAATAATATCAACAATAATAATAATAGTAAATTGTTGTTGTTCTTTACCATTATTATTGTTATTAAATTAAGTCTAAAGAATAACAATAATAGAATAATATTATTTAGAATCGTTTTTATTGAGAATAACAATCATAATTCAGATTAATATTAATAATAATAATAATACTTTATGCAGCCTTCTGAGAAAACATATTGATATTGCTGTGTATATTGATATGTGTATATTTGCTAAAAGATTTTTTTGTCAGCTGTTTTGAATACACCAGCATTAATGTGTCAGCCTAAATGCTAACAGATAAAAGCCACACAACTCCAGTTTTAATTTCATAGCATCTCTAAAGGGATATTTCCCCCAAAAATGAATTCAGTCATCACTTACTCACCCTCATGTCGCTCTAAATGTATATGAGACACAAAGGAAGATGTTTGGACTCCTTTGGCCTCCACTGAATGTACAAAAACAATCGAAACGCTAATCAGAATATCTTCTTTTATGTTTCACAGAAGAAAGAAAGTCACAGAGGTTTAGAAAGGACAAGTAGACGATGACAGACCTTACATTCACACACAAACATACAAACATCCAACCTGTGGGCAATATGGCAGTAACTGTGAAGTGTATGCCGACTTATTAAGCGATATCCGTTGCGTTTCTGTCTGTTTTTTTCTCTACACAGGACCATGAGAGGCAGACTGTAGTTTTTTGGATGAATACCCTCTTTATGTGGACCAATTTATCACGCCACAGGGAAAAATGCTCTACATCTACATGAGCACCTGGTGTCCAGGCCCTTTCAACGGAGAAAGAAGAGAGAGAGCGAGAGGAACGGTTTGGATTACAAGTTGGCTGCATTTCTGGTTTTGTTGCGAGTTCCCAAATGTACTCCTTTGCCAGTTCTAATTAAAAGCTCTTTGACAAAACCGTCAATAAAATGTATAATAAATGATATGTAAAGGAGACATAAACAATTTAAAGGTGGAAGTGCGTCGAAAGGGATCAGAAAAGTCTGGCTCCAGAGCGCGGTTAAATTTTAATCGCGTCTCCATGGCAACATGCGGTGAGCGCGCGAGTATTTGTGAATGCGTGTGCGTCCGTTATATGGGCGGTTGAGTGAGTCTGAGGCCTTTTGTTTCTTTCGGAAATACAAAGTAGACAACAAAGTAGTCCTGATCAAACGTGTTTATCTGTTTGGCCAGTCGTTTTGGGACCTATTCCGATAAAAAAAAAAAAAAAAGTGGGGAAATAAAAACCGGTTCTGGAGAGTGTGAGGGAGAAAAATACAACCGAACTGCCGGGAAACGTTTAACCGTACAGACAAAGAGAATAGCTACTGCTCTTTACAGCAGCCCCTAGACATCCCGCGGCAGCTAAAAGACTTGAAGAAGCGAACCAGCCAGTCAGATAAATATAAAGAGAGAGTGGGAAAGGAGGAAAAAAGCGAGACGTTATTTATTGATAAGGCAAGAAACAACTGTGAGGAAGCAGCTTTGAAATGAATCGCTGCTGATGCTCCGGTAAGCTGAGGAGGCTTTTCAAAGTTGTGGCATACCGATCACAGACAACTGGTTTGGTCCATCAGTTCATAGACTCTCCAGACTACAGATGAGATGAGTAAATGAAAATGATTGGTTGAAAACGGAAATTCTCGTTGTTCTTTAGTATTATTTTATTACTGGTGTTATTGTTATTTATTCTAAAGAATAACAACAATAATAAAATAATATTTTCAATTACCAATAAAATAATTATAAAGAATAATAATAATTCTAATAATAATAATAAGTACTTTTTTATATATATAACTTTGTATTGTAATCTAATGGTATGTAACTCAAAATAAGAACAATAATATTCATAATAATAATTAATTCATAATAATACTAAAAACAATAATAACAGCAATAAATAATCTTGTTTATATTGTTATTATTCTAAAGACTAACAATAATAATAAATATTATTTAGAATTATTAATAAAAACAATTCTAAAGAATAACAATTATAATAATTCTACAACAGCAGCAAGAATAATTATTGTTATAATTAATTTGTATTGTAGTCTTCTGATATGTACTTAAAATGACAACAATATTAATTATAAATAATAATGCACAAACCACAACAACAATAATATTAATATTAATATCAATAATAATAATAATAATTATTATTATTATTATTTTAATGGTGTAATAATATTTATTAACAATGAATTAATAAATATTAGAATAATAATTATTAATAATGATAATGATGATACATGTTTTTGTATTCTCTAGAATATTAATAAGAATTATTATTATTATTATTTATAATATTTATATGTATAGTATAATTAGTTATTTTTGTATCAGTGCAGAAACAATTCTTCATGTTCTAGATATTACCACAAATATTGACAGTGGCTGATTTTTAATCAGCAAGTCAACCAGCATTTACAATATATGCTTAAACCTGGGTAATTTCAAATGGATCAATGGTATTTCCAATTTAATTTCATCTTTCAGATCTTCACATGTCACTTTTGGGAGAAAATGTTCAGTGGCTGAAAATGTCAGTGTATTGATGGCAGGTAACTCTGCTCTTCCAGCAGCCCGAGGTAGGATTCATATTCCCTGAGAGAGTGTGCTGGGGGTTTCCTCTCCCTCCCTCCAATATGCACTCCAGGAAAAAAAATGGCGTGGAAATGAATTATGGAAATTTTGATTGGAAACTTGTACAGTGTCCGTGTTTCATTTAGTCTTGCTGCATCCCCGGGCAGTGGCACAGCGCTGCAAGGAGCTGAGCAGGAAATATCGCTCCGACTAGTGAGAGCACCTGGAGGCCGGCACACTCCCGCTCGGAGAGACCACGATTTATCTGCCCAGCGGCCTGGAGTCCGCCTGATGCATGCGCTCGTGCAGGTGTATTTTTTAGTCCCTGCTTGAGCCCCAGGGTGGGTGTCTTTTTATGCTGATCTTAGACCAGAGCTCTGAAAACATAGCATCAGGTATCTCGTCAGAAAAACAGGTTCAAGATCAGTGCAAAAGAGGAACCAAAACCCCTGGTGTGAACTCCTGGTTCACAAACTCCACCGGTACTCAGCCGGCGCTGTGGGTAATGCTTCTCCATAATCATTTATTTCATCTGTTTGAACTGTACTGCAGTTTGTCTTCTGGCACTTCCAGTATGTGTAGTTGTTTTGAAGTATGCAAAACAACTTGAAGGAGAAAGTGCGCCGTATCAATAAGATTTATTTTGAATTCTCTTTCATTTTTGCCTTTATGATGCATTAAAAGATTTCTGGTGTGAGTAAATGATGTAAATGTGATGTAAACACTTTCTTTACATGATCCTGAGTCCAGCCCAATTATTGTTTAGGAATTTTAATTTCAAGGTTTTATATAATTGTTTGGTCAAGAAAATTATTACATATATAAAACATCAGTTTATTAATTCCGTAAAGTAATAGTTCATCACAAAATGAAAGGTTTGTCATTTACTCACCCTCATATTGCTACCTTTGACTTTCTTTCATCTGTGGGACACAAAAAGAGAAAATGCAAAGAGGGTTCTCCTTGTAATTACAATGAACAAAGGCTGAGGCTTTAAAAATTTTAAAAGAATGCAAAAATATTGCAAAAGTGTGACTTGTGCACTTTATTCCAAGTCTTCTGAAGTCATTTGATAGCTTTATGCCAGATCTAGCTTTCTTTGACACGTTAATGATTAAAGTATTAAAGTATTTATGAACTAATAGTTCTACTGAGTCAAATATTTTGAACAAATCAGTTGATCGTTTACTAAACCAGACTGAATGATCTTCCAAATCAGACTGATTTCTGAGTTCAACTTGACAGCTTTAGTCATCTTTTTGATTGATTGATGAACTGTTCTTTTTAAATTGTGAAGGTTTGTTTTAATTGCCAAAATACAGATTCAAGAATATAAATGTTTTGCTGTTTTTTAAGACCAGTTGTAACCATCTCATTGGCTTCAGTTTACTGATTGAAAAGCTGCAGTACTTTGGTTTCGAAGCTTTGTTTTTTTTTTTTTTTTGATCATTTTCCTCAGATGAGAATGAGCTATAGCAGTTGTTGGGAGAAAAAAAACCCTCTTCTCTTATTGCTCTTTTTTCTTCCTTTATGCTATCCTAAGACTTTTTTTTTTAAATGAAAAGGACAGTGTTTGATATTTGTGTGTATGTGTGTGTGATCAATCTGAAATGCACTAGAATGATTCTAAAAGGAATAGTTTACCCAGTGAAATTCATTATTTATTCATCCTCATGTCATTCCAAACCTGTATGACTTTCTTTCCTTTGTGGAACAGAAAAGAAGATATTTTGAAGAATGTTTCAACTGTTTTTGTCTATACAATGAAAGTTCAAAACAAAACTGGACCCTGTTCAGTCCCACTGTATGATACATATGTTATTATTTAAAGAATAATATAGATTTGGAACATTTAATTTTTGGGTGAACTTTCTCTTTAAATTTGGTATTAAGTACACAACACTAACTGCAAATAATTCTCTAGACCTACTCGATTGATATGCAGTGGCGAGATAGCTGTTTTCGCAAAGAATCCCAAAAATATCAATGAACTCAGGAGTGTAAGGACGAATCTTCTCAAATTGGTGTACTAATCTGCTCAGGAAGTTTTTGCTGCCGAAGGGGTTCTACTGAAGAATTAACCCCAAAATCCAGGTAATTTCAGACTTTTTCTTGCAACTAATAACTTTAATTCAAGATTTCCTCATAAAACAATCTATAGGCAGTAGCATGTAGAAAGTTATTTAGCATGAAGAGCTACGTAGCATTTTGCTAATGAACTCAGTCTCTAACTTGCTAACTTCAGTCAGTCGGTCACTTACTAGCCTTTCTTAAGGGTTAAAATACCTCAAAATGACAAGCTTCACATGGCGCTAGTAGGTACCGCAGAAAAAACACAACACAAGCAAGGATAGTGAGGTTTCAGTACACATTACCTCACAGCACCCAAGGGCCGGTTATATGTTACGTAAGCAAAGAAGCTCAAAGGAAAGAACGTATCAGTCGCAGGTGTGTGTACGCTGGAGCATGAGGCTAATGGTAGCCTGTGGAATAGGTCTGTCTGGGTAAAATGGCACTATTCCATGAAATCTCTCCAAACGACACCCCTGCGGAACGGGGCAATGGAACGGCCCGCCGTCGCTGTAAAAAAGACAGCTCCTAAAAGCCTTCACATAAAAAAGCGCCTCAGCAAACGTCCATTTAAATCATGTCATCACTTCTGCACCCGGCTGTAAATATTGAGTGAGCGAAGCTCCAACAGACGTTAAGGCAATAAAGCTTCCACGGTTTTACAAAACAAGACTTGCTAGTCACTCATGGTTTTGTCAACTTTCAGATTTGTAGCCACTTCTTTCTCATTACCTGCGCCGTGCCAGAAGGCAGCTGTAAAATTGATTAGGACTGTATTTTGCAGACTAGGCCTGTGTTCTCTCAAACCTGAGTTATGATTTCACACAGATGTAATGCTGAAGTGAAGATTTAATTTTACACAGACGGTATGTCACCTAAGAGACATGATGTCCGTAAAAGGACTGTCCATTGCACGAGGTGATTGAAATGTAATGTAATTACGCCTAAACGCTTTATAGCTGTGAGGACGGATTTCATTCAGCGAAAACCCAGAGAAAGCCAGGAACATTTTCATTGTTGTACATGTAATGAGGAACAAAGCATGTTTTTTGAATTGCACGGTCAGGTTTGAAAACCAACTGTATGTGCGAGGCTTTTTTGTTGGTTTTTTTCCTTTAAATGTCAGTTTCACATTCAATCTGATGGACTTCTAGTAAGGAAAATGGCTTCTGTTTCTTTCTCACGTTTCCTCCAAACGTCTGTTTTGGGAGTATGTAATTTTGGTAAGCGGGTATGAAATTCCACGAAAAGAGTGGATTGATTTACGGAGGCAACAAATAACACTTATGGCAACAGATGGTCTTATTGTGTATTGAAGTCCTCCTGGAAAGTTGTAATCAGGTGCGTTCAAGTAAGGTTGGAGCAAAATGGCGATGTACCATTTCTACATAAAATTCAGCAAGATTTTTTAAACTGTACTCTAAAACATTTTGAATAAAAACATGCTTTAACATTAGAGAAAGTGTCAAGGCCAACTTGGGTCATGTGACTTGGTAAACAAACACATACTGACGTCATTGTTTTGTGACAGTCAGTCACTGTTTGCGGATACCATTTAAATGAATGGTTAGTGTGCCTAATGCGTCCTGAAAAGTAAAGCTAAAACTTTTTCGACACCTCCTGCTGGCTGACTCCATTTAAACAAATACAATGTAAGCCAAACTAAAAAATCTAATTAACTTCAAATCAAAAATCAAATAAATTTTTCCCAAAGATGGTTTCTGTCTTTTTAGATAGTTTTTATCACGCTGATGTATGTTAAAATGTTCATCTACCTCACAGTTACTACTGCTCGGACTTGGGTTCCAAACGAATCGCTAGTGCTCAGACCTGGGCTCCAAATTGATCACTTCTGCTCGGACTGGGGTTCCAAATGAATCGCTACTGCTAGGACTAGGGTTCCAAATGAATCCCTACTGCTCAGACTTGGACTCCAAATGAATCACTACTGCTCAGAATCGGGCTCCAAATTGATCACTTCTGCTCAGACTTGGGTTCCAAACGAATCGCTAGTGCTCAGAATCGGGCTCCAAATTGATCACTTCTGCTCGGACTAGGGTTCCAAATGAATCGCTACTGCTCAGACTTGGACTCCAAATGAATCACTACTACTCAGACTTGGGCTCCAAATGAATCACTACTGCTCAGAAACGGGCTCCAAATTGATCACTTCTGTTCAGACTTGGGCTCCAAATGATTCACTACTTCTCAGACTCGGGCTCCAAATGATGTAATTGGTGCAAGATAACAGTGACCATATCTGGGATATTTTGGCTTCACTTTTCTACTGCGGGAGGAAGTGGAGATGCGTTGTCCATCTTTTTTTTTTTTTTTTGGAAATACCATTTAATCCTGCCAGTCACAAAATTGTCTGCAACTCTTTTTTTGGAGTAAACTCAAAAACAAAACAAACAAACAAACAAACAAAAAAAAAACACAAGGCCATTATTTAAAGTGAAATTTATATAATATAATATTTCATATATTGATGTGTGTATATATATATATATATATATATATATATATATATATATATATATACATACAGTATATATATATACACACACACACACACACACACACACATACACACAGTGCCGTGAAAAGATTTTCGCCCCTTCGTGTTTTTTAAATTTTTTGCATATTTGTCACACTTAAAAGATTCAGATCATCAAACAAATTAATATTACACAAAGATAACCCGAGTACATACAAAATGCAGTTTTGAAATAATGATTTCATTTATTAGGGGAAAAAAGCTGTCCAAACCTGCCTGGCCCTACGTGAAAAAGTAATTGCCCCTTAAAACTAATAACTGGTTGTACCACCCTTGGCAGCAACAACTGCAATCAAACGTTTGCAATAACTGGCAATGAGTCTTTCACATCCCTGTGGAGGAATTTTGGCCCACTCTTCTTTGCAGAATTGTTTTAATTCAGCCACATTGGAGGGGTTTCAAGCATGAATGGACTGTTTAAGGTCATACCACAGCATCTCAATTGGATTTGAGCCCGGACTTTGACTTGGTCACTCCAAAACCTTAATTTTGCTTTTCTTGAGCCAATCAGAGGTGGACTTGCTGGTGAGTTTCGGATCATTGTCCTGCTGCATAACCGAAGTGCACTTGAGCTTGAGGTCACAAATTGATGGCTGGACATTCTTCTTCAGGATTTTTTGATGGAGTGCAGAATTCATGGTTCCATCAATTATGGCAAGTCGTCCAGGTCCTGAAGCTGCAAAGCAGCCTCAGACCATCACACTACTACCACCATGTTTGACTGTTGGTATGATGTTCTTTTTATGAAATGCTGTGTTAGTTTTATGCCAGATGTAACGGGACACGCACCTTCCAAAAAGTTCAACGTGTTTGCCCAGTCTCTTTCTTATTGTTGAATCATAAACACTGACCTTAATTGAGGCGTCTTTGTGCTCTTGGAGTAATTTTGGTAGGCCGGCCACTCCTGGGAAGGTTCACCACTGTTCCAAGTTTTCTCCATTTGCGGATAATGGCTCTGCCCGTGGGTCGCTGGAGTCCCAAAGCCTTAGAAATGGCTTTATAACCCTTTCAGGACTGATACATGTCAACTATTTTGTTTCTCATCTGTTCTTGAATTTCTTTAGATCACGGCATGATGTGTTGCTCTTTAAGCATGCTTCAATTTGTCAGACAGATTCTATTTAAGAGATTTCTTGATTCAACAGGTCTGGCAGTAATCAGGCCTGGGTTTGGCTAGTGAAATTGAACTCAGCTTTCTAAAATAATGTGGCTAATCACAGTTCTTTCATAATTTAACAGGAGGGGGCAACTAATTTTTCACATAGGGATAGGTAGGTTTGGACAGCTTTTTCCCCTTAATAAATGAAATCATCTTTTAAAAACTGCATTTTGGATTTACTTGCGTTATCTTTGTGTAATAGTAAAATTTGTTTGATGATCTGAATCTTTTAAGTGTGAAAAATATGCAAAAAATAAAAAAAACAGGAAGGGGGCAAAAACCTTTTCACAGCATTGTATGTACTGTATATGTATGTATATATATATATATATATATATATATATATATATATATATATATATATATATATATATATATGTATGTATGTATATGTATATTCAGAGCTGGGTAGTAAATGATTGCATGTAATCTGGATTACGTAATCAGATTCCAATAATTAAGTACTTGTAATTAGAGTAAGTTACATTTTAAAATACTAGTAATCAGACAAGTTACTTTTTAATGGATTACATGATTACATATTTTTCACACAATAGCAATAAATTATTCATAATTCATCGATTCTCCCTAATTTCTTTTTTTCATCTTTTAAATTGTCCTTTCTAAAATAGCCTACCGATTATATATATATTATATATATGTATATATAGTCCAGTTTTGTGGACATTCACACAAAACATTGAACACTGGATTTACAAAAATCATTTCAGGTTTAAGAAGGGTTTCATCATTGCATCAACTACTGATGAACACATTAATTTTTATTTGAATTATTACTCTGTTGGTTTTGTAAACCATGTATTATTAATTATAACTAATTAAAATGCATATATTCATGTTATTTCTTAGTTGCATGTAATGCAGGCATTCCAAAACTTTTTGTCATCTAAACCTTATTCACCAAATATATTTGCTTTAAGTACCCCTGAGATTTTAAAATAAATATTTCAATAATTAAGTATCACATTTGCATGTTCATGGTTTCTTTGATGTTGATTAATGATCACATGGCATGCAGGTAAATAAAAATATTTCATATTTTTAGTAAGTGTTTTATTTAAAACAAAGACTGTTGAAATACAAAGAGGGTTCACTCCTATACTTATGAATGGGAGAAACTGCAACGCGCAATATGGAGGAATAGTCCCACTTTCTAAATGAAAGAGCCAAATTTCCCATAGAAACCTGGCTAGACCAGTCAGTGCACATGCGCAGTCAAAAGCACGCTATGACTCCGCATGCGCATTGGCTGGTGTAGCCTGAAAAATAAGCTTTTTTAAACACTATTTGAGCATAAGAAACAACATTCACGAGGCAATTAATTTCAGATTTTTGTTGCTGATTTGACATATGTAATTTTATTGTGAGTTCAGCAAGCAGTTTTTGAGATTTCAGGATTCCCTCATTCATTAAGATAGGTCTTGTACGAGCTGCCCGGAAGCATTGCAAATATGGCCGCCGAGTAAAGAGACTTTCCTCAAAAGGGAGTTTGTTTTAAAATGATTTATTTTCATTTTAATTTTTTATGATTTAATTAATTGTCAGATTTTAATTAAACTCACAACCCCCCTGCAGTTCCTTTATGAACCCTAGTTTGGGAAACCTTGATGTAATATAATATTTAATGCACTTCATGTTGTAAATTACAATGAATTGAACAAGTTTTCTTACTCTGCATTTTTTACGTCATTATGGTATAAGATAATGCCATTTAAATCAATGTGATAAACAAAAGTAATCTAAAAGTAATCTGATTATATTACCTAAAATGTGTAATGTAACGGGTTACGTTACTGACTACAATATTTGTCATGTAATCTGTAATCAGTAACGGATTACAATTTGTAAGTAATCTACCCAGCTCTGTGTGTGTATAAATATATCTATATATATATATATATATATATGTATGTATATGTGTGTGTGTGTGTGTGTGTGTGTTCAAATATATAAGTTAAAAACAAAAAATAATGATACTGAACAATATTACATGTCACACATACACACGTGTGTGTAATATAATTGTTTAATAAATTTTTTTTTTTTCAATCAACAAATAGTTTAATATAACTAAGTGAACCCCTAAAATGTCTTTCAGGTAGTCCCCCCCCAAATCATTCAGTTTCCATTCACTGAATAAATGCTTGGTCAGCCCTCCTATAAAAACACACTCTGCCGTTCAATGAAACACAAGGTACAGACCAACTGCTATCTGAGCAGGAGGCAGGCCTTCGGGCAGCAACCGCCTGCTCTTTACCCACGGGCAGTGACGATGCCATCCGCGCCTCCAGCCCTGCTCCCCTTCCACTCTCTCTCTGTCTCTCCCTCTCTCGCTTTCTCTGTCCGTCACACGTGCCCGCGGTGGAGACCTGGCAAACAGCGCTGTGCCTTGCCAAGGAAGATTTATACCTGGAGCTTGACCCAGTTCTGTTTGCATCTATATTAGCGAGGACAGAGGGCTGGGTACAGGGAGAGGGAAAGGTCATCGAGAGCCCAGGTACTCTACTGATGTATCAAGATGATGGAGCTGGCTAATTTAGTTAGCAACAGTTGTCCCCTCCGCCGCCACAGATGGTCCGCAGTCGCCGCAGCTCAAGGCGAAGGTTTAAAAACGAACACTTGAACCAAGGCTTTAAAGAACACAGCGCTGTATGTGAGAGAACATGCTTACAGACACTGTTGTCTAGCAGCTGGGTGCATAAAATAAAAGCAGTCAGAGATAAAAACAAAGAGTGTGTTCAAAGAGAGATTCAGATCTGTTACTTTATTCATTAGTATTCATAAGTATTTGCACATAAAGTGTTTTTCTAGTAAATGTACAGTCCGTTTCAGCACACTGACTCAAACAATATCAAAGACATTACACTTTTTGTCTGGATTTATTAAGTATTATATTAAAAATAGTTTACCAAAACTAAAACAATAGAAAGTACAAACATCGACAAGATTTTTAAAAATAAAAGAAATATATTTTTTAAATAAAATGCAGAATATTTATAAAATAAATAATAAAATCAAATATAAAAAAGATCAGCTGGATGCCAAGACAACATTTCTATTTTTATTTAAATTTGAACTAAAATAACTAAAACTGAAATAATAATAATTAATAACTGTATAAACATATTTGAAAAAATAATAATAATGAAAATAAAACAAAACAAAATTGCTAAAAATGTAATTATTAAATTATTAAAATGAAAAATGAGAAATGTAAAAATAAGAACATTCTAATAAAAACATTCTAAATACGCCTCTTCTATTTAAATGTTTAAATTTCTGCATTTTTAAGTTTCTGAATACAAAGAAATCATTTTGGTATTTTTTGGGCCATTAATTCAAGATGTCATGTGGTGCAACTCCTCTAAAACTTAAATATATTTTATAAATTTATAATTCATGATATTTACAATAAATACTTTTTACCTTGAAAATACGTATTTAAATACTTTTTGAAAATAATGATTCGTACACTGCACATATTTATGTATTTAAGTATTTAAGGCATAAGGAAAATATTACTTTTTACTTGGTTACACCACATGACTTTATAATTGATGCTTTTCTTGAAAAGGTTATAACATTTTTTTAAAGCCATATTAAGCCAACATGAATACAAAGAATACATGTTTTAAACTAGTTTTCTGTAAGGCTTTTAAATACTTGGTACTTGAAGTTACCTAATTCAACATTTTTATGACTTTTACAAATACTATATGTATGAGATCACCATGCTAATTCTTACAATTTAATTTCTTTGCTTGTGTTTATTATTTTTGCTCATTTCACTAACGTTAAATAGCATAAGTGATTTTTGGCAGTTGATATAGCTTGGACTCTAAAAGGACCATTTTATTTGAACGCTTTTATGATTTTAAATGATTTTCCTTCCATTTGATATTAATATCATCATATTTAAAATCATCATCTCATCATATATTTAAAGACCTCACTGTTGCATAATAAAACAATCTATAACAGTCCACTGAAGGGCAATAAAAATCACATTCTTGACTGCAAATGATACTCGGCGAGAATAATAACAGCTAAAAAATATGTTTTGGCACAGACTCATTTACATGATAGAATAACCTTCCAAAGAAGAAAAAAAAGGAGGAAAAAAAACAAGAGGATAATATATGCGGCGTGTTTGTGGTCATGCACTTCAGTTGTTTATTACCGAGAGAATTGCATTAAATCACCCCACAAGAGGAGTGTGTCGGGGGGGAGAAGACAATGAAGCAGGCCTGTGGATATAATGAACTCCTGTGGGGATAAGCACACCTCACTATAAAGGCCTAACCACAAAATAAGTGCTTGTTGCCATCATGTCTTTGTAGAACACAGACGTAGATCTAACCTGCGTGACTACGCACCGTGTTTGAGCTGCCGCTGTTGTCTTTTTCTCTGCTGAAGGAAAGACAAAGACGAGAGACACTGCAGCCCTTTCCCATGGCGGCTGGTGGCATACTTGCCGTCTTTTGATTCTCTTCCATGTCTGTGTTTATAAAAGGCGGTCTAATGTGCTCGGTATTGGCTTGACGCTCAATTTAATGTTTTGTTTTTTTTACATATTTGATCAAACATTTCAGAACCCAAAAGCTGCGTAGGTGTTTTTATTAGCATTACGAATGGTCTGTATGACTAGCCGAGTAAGGCCAAACCCACAGAGGACTATTTTATTTTCCCAGAGGAATATTTTATTTAGATGGAGCGCTTCACAGTGTTTCAGTGAAGTTTCAACTTCATCACAGAAGTTACTTTTAAATTCCCTTTTTTAAAAGAAAATATGGACACAAACAAAATCATTGTTTACATACAACAGGAAGGAACATACTGTACAATACAATAAGATTTATAAATGTTTATATTGTATTATAATGTATTATATACTTATAACAATCTTTAGGAAAAATAAATATAGAAACAAACAAAATCATTGTTTACACACACAGGAACATGATTTATATAGTAATTTAATATAGTTTGTAATTTATAGTTATAATTATATTTGTTTATTACAGTAGGAGTTGTAATATGAAAAGACATAAATTTTTTCATAAATGTTTAGATACACTAAAGAATTTCTACTTCATGACTATACTCAAGAAGTCACTTTTAAAAATCTTTAGGAAAAATAAACATCTATCATTATGTTTACAACAGAAACATACTGTATAATAATTTAATAAGGAATAATTTATAATTGCATTTTTATTATAAGGTTAATAATATAATGACTGATATATAAAAGTGTTATAAATATTCTATTCTATTATATTACATCATCTCTAAAGTCACTTTTAAAATTCCTTAGAAAAAAACATTTTATATAAACATTGTAAACATTTTATATATATATATATATATAACAGAAACATACTGTATGCCTATAACGTTTAAAAATATTTTGTAATAATTTACAATTACATTTATATTATAAGACTTATAATGACTATGATAAATAAAAATGTTAGAAATGTTTATATTATATTATATTATATTATTATTATTATTATTATTATTATTATTATTATATGTGACCCTGGCAGAGGTGGGTAGTAACGAGTTACATTTACTTCGTTACATTTACTTGAGTAAATTTTTTGGGTAACTAATACTTTTAGAGTATATTTAAAAATGGGTACTTTTACTCTTACTCAAGTACATTTTTAGTGAAAAAACGGTACTTTTACTTCGTTACTGTGGGCGACGCTCCTCTCGTTACTTTATCTTAATGCAATACAAGTTAAAAATCCTTCAATTTATTCCAAGCGCCGTCTACTTTTTCTGGGCAATGAGCGATGCCCGTTCGCGAATGATTCATTCTTTTGAGTCAATTCTGTTCGAAGGCTTGATCAGACCAGTTGGCAAACCAGTGAATCGGTTCGCGAATAAGTTTGAATGATTCGTTCAGTTCCCTGCCGCACGCGCTGAGTCGTCTGAAGCGGTTCTCACTCAGAGTTGTAACATCAAGAGCGTTGAAGACGTGGCTTTGGATCAACAGTCAGTTGAAAGCGAATCTGCAAAGGCTATGGTTTGCTAGCTACGAAGATCTTTATTAGATGAACACCGCGTGTGCTGTCGGTTCCACAGGTATAGATTCGATTACAATACACGATACCACTATGACATTACCAGTTTGTTGTACATGTACCTTACACATTAAGTACATTGTATAATTTATTCATTAAATAAGCTGTCACAGAGTATGAAATAAACACCCGCCAAACCCGCGTTAGTTCCAGAATGCCTTGCCCAGACACAATTAATATTGATATTTTCACAATATTTACGCTTGCAGAAATAAAGGCTACATTTGTTTAAATTTTGCAGAACAGACGGAAGAAGATCCGTCAATGTGCATTTGTTTCGTTATGTTCAGATGTTCTGTAGCGGTCGTGTAAGGAGTTTTCACTCTTCTCCGAGGTTATATACATTTATAATACATAATTAAACTTTAAAATATAATTTAATTTAACTCAGTGATGCAAATCAGAATTTGTATCAGCTGTTACTTCAGTTTTCAGAGTCATATGATCATTCAAATATATTGATTTATTACCAGTGTTGTTGAAAAAAACAAAAACAAAAAAACAGCATATGCTGGTTAGGTATGTTTTGAGGCTGGGATGCTGGTTTATATATCTAAATAAAAATATAGTATAATCAGTATATGATCCAAAGTAACTAGTAACTGACTACTTGAGTAGTTTTTTTATCCGATACTTTTTTACTCTTACTCAAGTAACTATTCAGACTATTACTTTTACTTTTACTTGAGTAAATATTTCTTCAAGTACTTTTACTTTTACTTGAGTACAGTTTTTGGGTACTCTACCCACCTCTGGACCCTGGACCATAAAACCAGTCATAAGTGTCAATTTTTCGAAATTGAGATTTATACATTATCTGAAAGCTGAATAAATAAGATTTTCGTTGATGTATGGTTGGTTAGGATCGGACAATATTTGGCCGAGATACGATTGTTTGAAAATCTGGAATCTGAGGGTGCAAAAAATCTAAATATTGAGAAAATTGCTTTTAAAGTTGTCCAAATGAAGTTCTTAGCAATGCATATTACTAATCAAAAATTAAGTTTTGATACATTTACGGTAGGAAATTTACAAAATATCTTCATGGAACATGATCTTTACTTAATGTCCTAATGATTTTTGGCATAAAAGAAAAATCGACACTTTTGACCCATACAATGTATTTTTGGCTATTGCTACAAATATACCACAACAACTTAAGACTGGTTTTGTGCTCCAGGGTCACATATATATTATGCAACTCAGAGGTCACTTTAAAATTCCTTAAGAAAATAGGATATAATATATACATAATATAATTTAATATAATTTGTAGTAATTTATTATTATACTTTTTCCTATATAGTCAGTTTTAATTTTGATTGCTTCTACATTTTTATATATAAATAAGGTTATTTGAAAAAACAAAACGAGTTCATACTGAAATCTGTGACTTTTGCCTTTAGATTTGGTGCTTTGGTAAGTCTGAGCGCAGTTTGAGAGACTGTTGAGATCTCTTCTGGAACTCTGGAGGAAGCAGATATGAGTTCTTGGAGAAAATGACGCTAGCAATGCCAAGGTCATGCGTTCATTTGCTGGGAAATGCATGAACTGAGTGTATACTTCATGTAATAAAGGATCTTCTCCACAGGAGAAACATCTTAGAAGCAGGAAACCTATGCAAAAGCCTCCATTTGCGCTCCATTTGATCTCATTGGAGATCTTGGGGAAACAGTTGAGATATTAGAGAGATGTCCTGAGAGGTTTTTCCATCCAGCGCTGTGCTATCTATCTACTACCTGAACAATAGAAGTAAGTCAGTTGAGAAACTCATCACAGAGAACTTTTTCCCCTCAAAACAGGGGGGCCCATCCAGCAGCCTTTAATCAATACAGGAAACATGAACTTCAGGGGACACGAGGAACCTCTGACTGCAGATGAAGATAAACCACCGCTGCCTCAGACACGTTGTGCCTGTCTTCATCTCCACAAGCTCCGGCTACCAACAGATCCATCTATCACCAGCGATCAGATGCTGTTTTTCTAACCAAGCAACACAGGGTGACATGTATTTTCCTCAATAGTCCTAGGTGAGCTTCTGTATCATAAATCACATCAGACAAAGCCCAGCTTGACCTCTAAATGGGGGAGATATCGTCGTATTCAGATTCTCAATGGTGAGGGTTGCTCATAACCTCTGGCATTTTTTTGCTTGTCTTGGTTTGAGCTTTGAACAATGTTTGAGTAATCCCACGGGCCAGGCAGGAATAACAAACGATCCATGTCTTGAGCCCCATGGCGTGCGCTTTCCAGTAGACGGAAGCTCTCGCCGTGTCTTCCTGTATCAGTTAGAGCAGCGGTTCGCAACTGGTTCTCAACATTGGATGTAAAGTGGTGACCAAACAGAGTGTAAAATCAGTGAATAATACACTATGAATTAGTAATGTGACAGTCTGCGTTGGAAAAAGGTACAGTTTTGTATCTAAATCTTCTTGGTAGCCAATAATTCACTTTATCTGTTGGTCAAACAACACTGGTCCTCATTTACTTTCAATGTATGGACCAAAAAATCTAAAGTTGAATGCACTTAGGCCTTAGTCTGGTTAGACGCCATACTGAATTATATGCAGAACAAGGCTGTGATGGATAGACTTAGTCTTTACAATGGCATGTGCTGTATAAAGATTCTAGGTCACAATTTTCACAACTCAAAACTTTTTTTTCAGGGTTTTTGTCTCTTGAATGTTGTTCCATATGCTGTTAAATAACAGTACAATCCATTGTATTTCAGTCATTCACAGTCTCGTTTTCATTCCTGTCAGAATTTAAGGATGGCGCAACCTATTGGTTATTTTGGTCAAAAATACATTGATTACCCTTGGGGAAAAAAGCATGCTGAATTTGCATCTTTAGTGTATTTTAAATCTTCAAAAAAAAAAAACTGTAAAAATTGTATATCTGCATTAAGTAATATTAAATACATTTGTTCAAATTGAATTATAATACGGTGGCTGAGAGCTCAACACGCTGCAAATAGAAAAAACACCTGCAAATTAAGAAAACAACTCCATCGATTTAACAACACACGCGCTGCAAATGCTCACAACCAAATAAATAAACACTCTGCAAATAGAAAAAACACCTGCAAATTAAGAAAACAACTTCATCGATTTGACAACACACGGGCTGTAAATGCTCACAACACAACCAAACAAAGAAACGTGCTGCAAATATAATACTTTATTTGTTTGCGTTGTGAGCATTTGCAGCACCTGCTGTCAAACTGATGAAGATGTTTTTTTGATTTGCTTTTTCTATTTGCATGTGTTTTCTGAATGTTGCAGCGCGTTGAGCTCTCTCGGCCACCGTATTATAATCATAATACAATTCTAATAAATATAATAATAATATTATATAAAACTATAGTAAAACTAAATAAAATATTGAATAAAAGGCCACTTAAGTGTACTTCGAGATACTTTCATGTCTCGTAACACACTTAAATACACTTTGTAATAATGTCAAATTAAGTTTTATTTCAAAGTACATTTTGTCAAATTTGAATAAACTTTTGTTGTGCACACTTATTTTGATGTGTAGACTAACATTCTACAGTATTATAACTATAAAGGTTTCAATAGAAATTACATTAAAGTAATATTTTAGTTTACCACAAATGCTTGTGGCAGTACACTCATATTTCAAAGATATTAATAATTAAGTAATTATGAAAATTACTTACAGAGATGTACTTAAATCCTATTTATGTGGGACTAAAAGAACACTAAAATCCAGTTAATTTCATTTAATGTAAATGTACTATAAACAGCAATACATTTTCATTTAATTGCAATTAACAGTCTGAAAACACTACATTCAGTTCACACTTAAATGACGATTTTGTTGTAATTTACTCGCTCTCAAGTTGTTCCAAACCTGTATGAATTTCTTTATTCTGATGAACATAAAAGAAAATATTTTAAAGCATGTTAATAACTGAAGAGTTGATAGTAACCTTTTTTTTTTCATACAATGGAAGTCAATGGCAACTGTTTGGTTAGCCACATTCACTCTTAAAAATAAAGGTGCTTAAAAGGTTCTTCACAGCGATGCCATAGAAGAACATAGAAGAGTTTTGGTTCCACAAAGAACCATTCAGTCAAAGTTTCTTTAAAGAACCATCTCTTTCTTACCTTTTTATAATCTGAAGAACCTTCTTTCGCCACAAAGAACCTTTTGTGAAACAGAAAGGTTCTTCAGAGGTTCTCCATTTAAATAAAAAGGCTCTTCTATGGCATTGTGAAGCACCTTTATTTTTAAGAGTATTCTTCAAAATATCTTCTTTTGAGGTGAACAGAAAAAAAGAAACTCGTACAGGTTTGGAACAACATTTGTAAGAACAAATAAAATAAAAAAGTACATATAAAAGACAAGTACATTCTACTTCCATACTAAGCCATCTTTTTAAAACTGTGCTAAAGTCCTTCTTTTGCCCTAGAAGGACTGGAGGAGAGCACAAATGATTCGTGCTTGAAGATCAAGTCTGGGTGAAGTATAAATTGCTAACACCCTCTGCGCTACCCATGCCTGTTTGTCTGCAAACCGAGATCAGAGGAAGCGCAATCGATGTCCTCAAACTGCCTCTGGGTCTTCAGTCTCCAGGACTTGACACAACCCTCCCAAAAGTGCATCTGCATACCGTTTAAACGAGTCTCCACCAGGCCTCTGCACATTTTATGAATTCGTGTGCTCTCCAGGTACATTCAAGCGTCCCTCATTTCAGCCTAGTGCTCCGCAGGCGCCCACTAGTTTCTTTTGTGTTAATTAGTCACTTGCCGTGCCTTAACAACTCGAGATCAGAGTCGACGGGGCAGTTTCTCTCTGTTCCGCAGCCTTTGATGATGGTTCGGCGAGCAGGGCTGGAGCTCAGGAGCTTGTTCGTGCGATAAAGCGCCGCCCTGAGCCGCTGCTCTTTTTCCCATCAGCCAGGGAGAACGCGAGCACGGCTGCCCTACAGTGCCCACATTGGTTCTTATTGGCTATGCTATTTTTTCCACCAGCAATCCTCATTTCCTAGATGAAAGGCACTTACTGTAATATTGCCTCAGAATTTCCTAGAACTGTGGAGGCCGAGTTCCATTTTTGCAGAATTCAAGCGTGTCTTTGTGCAGTATGAGGTAATGGTGGATTAAGGAGCGTGGAAAGGGATTTCGGGAAGGGCGCAGACTGGTTTGTGTCATTGACTAGTTTTTGGAGTGCACAGGTCCCAGTCAGAGGGTCTCGCTAAATTATTGATCAATGAGACGAGTGGTGAAAACACAGCTTAGCACTATGCACTCTTTCCCCCCTCTCGCTCTCTTCCAGATACATCAAGCCCAATGTAAAAGCTCCACTGTGCAAAAAAGCCTTCAAGTTCAGTTCAATTATTCAGCATCCCTCCCTGATTATGAATTATTGAGGTAAAAGCATGTTCGCGTATATGGCTGTGCGTTGAGCTCAAGACACAAGTGACTCATTGGGAAGATAATGAAGAGAGGCTGTCATTACAAAAGGCGGTTTTAACTTGGAGAAAATGATTGAATGCATTGTGGAGTGAATGTGAAATTAATATGGACCCCACTTACTTTAAAGGGATAGTTCACCCAAAAATGAAAATTCTGTCATTAATTATTCACCCTCATGTCGTTCCAAACCCGTAAGACCTTCGTTCATCTTCAGAACACAAATTAAGATATTTTTGATGCATTCCGTGAGCTCTCTGACCCAGACAGCAAGGATCCTTACACGATCCAAGCTCAGAAACAGCAAGGAGATTGTTAAAATAATCCATGTGACATCAGTGGTTCAACCGTAACTTTACAGAGCTACGAGAATACTTTTTGTGTGCAAAGAAAACAAAAATAACGACTTTATTCAACAATTCAACAAATAACTATTTAGATGCCAATTTAATGAACTGACATTGATTTCTGACTCCACTCTGATTATGGAACAGCCACTTTTCACAGTTCAGTTACTTCTTGCCCTTTTTTTCTTGTTGAATAGCCCTTTTCTCTCTGCAATGCATCATATTATACAGTATAAGTGAAACGGGAGATGGGCAATTCACACAGACTTTAAGAATTGATGTACTGTAATGTGCAAGAAAAGATACTTTGTTACCGCCAAAAACTCTCTCTGTCCAAGGAGTTTTCCAAAATGTGATTCACTTTACTCAACCCATTAGCCAAATTCAAGTTCCTCTACGGAAAAGAAAACTTCAAACTGTCTAATTGTGCCCCATTCTCTCGATACAACAGCGTTACAATGCAGTCACAAGGCTAAATCCCATCTGTTGATGCAAATAACTCGTTGGCGTCTGTCGAACCATCCGCTCTGGTGAAGTGAGTTCGAGTGCCGGCTTCTGTCGAGAGGCCTCACTCCGCTTTATCTTGGCTTGGCGTGAGAGAAAAAGCAGATGATCCAATAAATTATCAATAACGCCCCTGTAAACCCAAGCCACTTTGGCCGTGTGGCACTTGGCGAAGAGCGGACGGCCCCTAATCATTCATTCTCAGCAACTGCTCCCTGGCTCACGGCCGCTTTTTCAAGCCTCTACAGGCTCAAACTCTCCACAAGGTGTTTGACTAGACTGCTTAAATATTTTCATTGAAGAGTTTCTCTAAATGGGCAAAGTGCACCCTCTCGTTTTCAGATTACGAGGGGATGAGAAGAATTATTTAAAGCGAGACTGCGGGGACAGGAAGCGAGCCGAGAGAGAGACAGGAAGAGAAATAATGAGAGAAAGCAAATCCGTTTGACTCGCTGCATTAGCTTCTCTCTTTCCCATCAGTCCGTTCTTAATGAGCGTTCAGTTGTTTCCAGACCCGGTCATGGCCGGGGCCGCGGCTCCTCGTTATTTCCCGAATTGTTCCAGCCGTGCCATTTGAGGCAGGGGCTCGATCGCTTTACGTCTTACGCCGGGATAAGCATTGGGCCTGGTCATTACACACAGGGGAACTGCGCTAATGGAAGCGGGGCACAGGGAAAAACCGCTGCCCTTTCCCTCGCCGAGAAACTCACTCTCGCTTGAACCTTTTATTAGACTTTACAGTTTCAATATATAGGCCCACAGAGCAAAGGCCATTTAAGCAGACTGTTTCTGAACATTGTTGTTCGTAAGCACTTAACAGGTGAGTGAGGCACTGCAAGTCTCTTCAGAAGTCTCTAACAGGAAGTTCAGATCCTTCTAAATCACAAATAATATCTCAGTTGCTTTTCTGAGGTGGTCAGTTTTGTTAAGGTCTTCTGCTTTTATTGTTTTGCCTTCAGAAAAAGAGCCAGGGGAAAATAATGCTAATGCTAAATGGACAGATTTACTTGGTAATAGCTAGCCAAATTAGACAGATAGCCTACTAATGTGGACAGAGCCTTAAAAAAAGGAATGTTTTTGTTTACTTTTGTACGATTAGCAATTCTGGTACAGTAATGTAAGACATCACCAATTCATGTCCGAAGCAAAGCTCTATGTCTTTTCTACTTCAGCAGAAACATCACAGTGTTTGTACTTAAAGGTTAGTGATTTTAGCCGTTTTGCTAACATTAACATTAACTGCCCTCCAATGACATGTTGGCCAAATTTGGTTAATTTTCTGAACATGCAAGCTATGCCCCTAAATATATTATGCTGTTTATCAACCATATTTTTCAACTGAGAAGTAAACTATTTTCTGTGATTATGCACAACTTCTGATTTATCAGCTGCTATAGGTAAATAACAAAAAGAATAACAAAGTGCAATAGACAGTACAACTATTTGTGCTACAAAACAGTGTGTTTATAATTATGATAATAATTAAAATATGATAACAAATAACTATATCCAAGGAAGGTAACTATACAGATAAACTATAATTATAAAGTTTTAATAATTGTTAATTCATTGAGATTCGGATATCCACACTACAATTATAATAATAGCGACATAGAGGAACGAATCGGAATCACTTCAGAACAGTTTTTTCCAGCTGATGACCCTTGTAAAAAAGTAATATATTTAAAATACATTTATTTCATACTAAGTATAATTCAAATCAATGAACATATTTACTGACACATGGCTCGAGACTTGCTGATATAGAAATTATAATTAAACTTTATTTGGAGTACTTCTTGTGCACAATGCACATTTCTTAATATTAAGCCTAAAATGTGTTTTAATGTTACTATTGATGAGGATTGTTTGATCTTTTAATAATATTGCATAATTCTCTAATAATTTTGAATAATTTAAATGCTAAATATTTAAAATAAACCTGGCATATTGTCATGGTGGTGTTACAGGGAAAACGCAGGAGACAAGGAGTAAACAAAATAGTCTTTAATAAATGAAAACACAGGGGATAATCCAACATGAAAGAAACACCAAAGAAACACAGGGAACGTAACAAGTAGACCAGACACATGAGAACTGAACAGGCAGGAACTAAATACACAGGATAATTACAAAACACAGGTGCAGGGGATTAATCAATGAAACTAAACGAGGACAGGAAGGTGACCAAATAAGGAAACACAGGAAGAACTCAGGGCAAAACACAACCAAAAACGTGACATTACTCCCCCCTCCCAGAAGGCGTGTCCCGTGCCGTAACAATACTACCGGGGAGAGGGGGGTTGGGCACCTCAGGGTGGATCAGGGGACTCAGGACGCCATGGCGGAGCAGGGAGCTCGGGAGGCCATGGCGGAACAAGGAGCTTGGGGAGGCCATGGTAGCACAGGCAGTCCAGGGGGCCATGGCCTAACAGTGAGCTTAGGGAGCCATGGCGGGATAGACCGTCCGGGGACCCATGGCGGATCCACCTCTGAGGCCGTGGCCCCAGCCCCGGCTTCTACGACCGGAGCCCTACTACCCCCCCACCCCCCAAAAAAACACTTAGGGAAAATCCCGGCTCTAGAGGCCCTCCATGGGCCAGGCATAGGAGCAGGAGCCCTCCCTGGGCTGGATTCGGGGCCTGGAGCTCTCTCTGGGCTTAACTGGGGATCAGGAGCCCTCCTTGGGCTAAAAGGGGAATCAGTAGCCCTCCCTGGGCTTAACAGGGGAACAGGAACCCTCCCTGGGCTTAACTGTGGATCTGCAGCTCTAACATAACTCTGGCCAGGAGCTGGAGCCTGCACTGGAATCTGGTCAGGGGCTAGAGCTGATAGTGAAGCGAACTCTGGGGCAGGAGCCAACACTGGAGCGAACTCTGGGGCTGGAGCCACCACTGGAGTGACACTGGCAGGCTTGAGTCATGAACGGCCGGTGGGCTTGAATCAGCATCAGACGGAGAACTTGACTTTGGAGCAGCCGGTGAACTTGAGTGAGCAGCAGCCGGCAGGCTTGTGTGAGCGGCAGCTGGCGGGCTTGACATCGGAGCGGCCGGTCGGGCTTGAGCAAGCGGCGGCCCGCGAACTTGACTTAGGAGCGGCCGGCGAACTTAAGCAAGAAAAAACAGGAAAACAAAAAACTTTCAAAAATAGAAAAACAAAAACGAGGAGAAAAGGCATCGCGTACTGTCGGTGTCTGGTCTTCTGTCACGGTGGTGTTTTTAAACCCTACTAAAACACAGGGGATAATCCAACATGAAAGCTTGAACATAAACCAAAGAAACACAGGGAACGTAACGAGTAGACCAGACACATGAGAACTGAACAGGCAGAAACTAAATACACAGAATAATTACAAAACACAGGTGCAGGGGATTAATCAATGAAAACAAGGACAGGAAGGTGACCAAATAAGGAATTACAGGAAGAACTCAGGGCAAAACACGACCAAAACACATATACTTGCAATAGATGCGCTTTAGCACAATCTAATATACTTGAGTGTATCTTTAGTTGGACTTCAGCACTACTTCCACACAATTAAAGTACATTAAGCACAACATTTGTTGTTCCAATTTAGTAGACTTTAAGTATATCAGTTTAGCATACTAAAAGTACAATTGCAGGGTATTTTTATTAAGTACACAAATATGAAAATGTATTTGTAGTATACTTAACATTAAATAAATGTTTTTCAAATACATTTTAGTATATTTTTTTTTTCACTAGGTGAACAATAAAAACACTGACAGTCAATCAGATTCGACACAAGTAAAGAGCTAGAGCATTTAAAGTGGCAGACGACAAAACTGCAATGTGTGCTTATGGAAGCTAATATAGTTATTGTTATAGTTATCTTTACAGTTATCGTTCTTGGTGTGAATGAGTCTTAAGGCTGCCACAGAGCTATTTCAGTGATATCTACCAGGTGTCTAAGCATAAAATTGTATTCCAAAATAAAAAAATAGGTCTCCTGAGCAATGAAAGAGCAACCTCTGAGTAATAAAGATGTCTTCTGGTCTTGCTCCTTCAGTTTAATCGACATATGGACCTCATAAGTGAGTCTAGACGCAAAAGACTCCCTGAGGAGGACATGTCAGTTTGAATAAAGTGCATGTATTGACTTTATCAGAGAAAAATCAATATGGACCTTTTCAAACAGCAGTTTCATGTCCAGACATTTGATTTGCCATCATTTTTATGTTCAGCCCCAGCAGTTGGTTGAGAAAACTGGTACGGGCAATCTTCTGCAGCATAAATGTGTTCCTATATTTTGAAACAGGTAACTATTGCGTTAATGGGCTTTTGATGCACAGCTGGACTATCGATATGGATGTATTTTGAGATGTAAACACAACACTACACGCTCAGCCAGTGCTTATGTGTGTCTCCTGCTGATTTTGGGGGGGATCAGGGTGTATGAGAGCATGCATGCAGAAGCCAGAGCCCCCACAAGCCCCTCAGTTCTTCTTACAGTGTATGGTTTAAAAGGCTTGCAGTCTCTAGGGTGAGAAAGAGGCAGAGAAACAAGAGGCAGAAAGAAAGAGAGAGACTTTCATTAGGCAGTCAGGCCTGTAACCCAGCTGGATGTGACTGCCAGTTGGCTGGGCAGTATTTGCAGTCTGTTTGTATGTTTACGCATGGATTCAAGCATACACATAAAACACATTCATGCATGCTCGCTAACAACACCCTTCATTATTAACAGCATTCCTGGACACTGTGAAACACACAGACTGCTTTTCCTAAAGGGTCTATGTTTTTAATGATTTTCTCAAATGATACAGCTTTTATGCATACTGTATATCAATCTCCAGACTTTAAAGAATCATATTATGACTCCAAAAACCCAAATTAGTAATTATATTGTTGCAGAAGCATCAGTCTATTAAAAACAAACAAACAAACACAAAAGGATTTCCTTATATTAAAATTCTGGACAATACCAATAAATCAGTAATTATTTTCATAATATTGTGGTTGCCCATACAGAAAAGGGCCTAGTTTTGGTCTCCAGTAGGCTATTCTATCCACATTTGCATTTAGCATAAATGTAGACTAATGTAATATTGTAAATGTTTGTTGTTTTTTTTCACCTGAAATAGTTTTAGATATATTTTTGGTATATGAAAGTTGAAACTGAATGTATTTTCAAATTTTAAATCAGCTTCAATTTTTACCATATATGCATATACATGTCGATTGTACCTCACAAACTTGTACATAAAGTTACCTCACAAACTCTGGATTTGCTGAGGCATGTTTTATGTATGTTAGTATTACTATAATTAGTGCCATATATGACTATAATAGCCTCAGAATTTGACTGAATGAGAAACAGGGAGTTACAGTAGTAGACCCTTTGTGCAAAGAGAAAAAAAAGAGATTTTTATCACAGCCTCATGGTTGTGATTTTAAATAGGAACTCTTTCTTTTGTCTGCAATGCCTTTATCGTCTTTTGTCTTTCATTTTTTAAAGTCTGCGTCACAATTTCATAACTGCAGATTAAAATTTTGTGTGTTTCGTGTGCATAACCTCACTCATGAAAATTATGCCCCATAACCGAGAAAGTTTTTTCAGATTATGGATGTTCCTTTATGCCTATATTTGATATGTAACTTGCTCCAGGCACAATGTTCCAGATATTACCCAGTTTTCCGTTTAGCTGTGTTTTAAAGGAATTCAATCTGCGGTTTTCATGATTCCAGAATATGTCTTCTTATTCCTCCCAATTTTAACTGTTTGTGTGCTTCACTAAATGTGATTGCCATATAAAAACATGCCTGTGTTATAGTTGAAACCCCACTTAAAATTTTACTAAAATTATATAAAAAACCTAAAATATTTCCAAATGTATTAAACAATAAAGTATGAAAATAAATTAATAATAATAAAAATATGAATAAATAATAAAAAATATTTTACATTTATTTTCCAAAACTACTAACATTTCAAGCTAGAGCACACATCCTTATTAAATGTAAATTATTTCCACATGAACCTTTTCATTCAACCTTCTAATTAGCGGCCCACTATTACTGCTCACAAGTGATAACCAGTGTTTGAAACTCATTTTCAAAGGATTTTTTAAAGGACCACTGGTCATGTACTTGTTTGTTGCTTGATAAGCCACTTCTAGCCTTTTCACCATCTCTGCTAATTAGGAGCTCTGTTAGGGTTCTGCACCCCTCGTTTCATCCACACTGGTTTTCCATCGTTTGGAGGCCCAGTTCAGAAATATCAAGGTGCAATTGTGTGTTATAAAGTCAGAAATTCAAGTTTATATAAACTTGCAATTCTGACACTTTTTCTCTCAATTACAAGTTTACATCTCGCAATTCTTCTCGCACTTTTTTTTCTTAGAATGGTTTAATATAAACTGTGTCTTATAAACTTGCAATTCTCCGAATTTTTCGGAATTGCAAGATGTAAACTCGCAATTGCAAGTTATAAAGTCAGAATTGCATGATATAAACTCGCAATTGCGAGAAATAATCAGAATTGCGAGATATAAACACAATTCTGAGGAAAAAAAGGCAGAATTGCGAGATGTAAACTCACAAGTCAGAATTGCGAGATAGAAAATTGTGAATTTACATCTCGCAATTCTGACGTTATATTTCGCAATTATGAGAAAAGATGACAGAGATATAAACTCGCAGTTGTTAGAAAAAAGTCAGAATTACGAGATAAAACTTTTTTATTTTTTATTCAGTTGGGGAAACAGTCTTCCATACAAGCTATCTTTATATTGCAACTGAATTTATAGTGCAATTTTAATTACTATGTTCAAATGTATGTGTATGACTCTGTGACAGTGCTATGGGATTATGGTATTAAAAAAAGCGAAAACAAAGGCAGATGCAATAGTGGCCCAGGTTACACGAGCTCAATAACTTATCATGAGCGCTCCTTTGGGTTCATGTCAAAGGATTCAACCCCCGCAACTCTAGTTGTCAGGAGAACAATGGGCATTTCACAACTTTACCAGGTTGGCGTTGAAAAAATGTTACCAGAATAGGATAAAACAAAGAAAGCAGGCCAAAGCCGAACGAGGGCAACATCTACCCCTCCCAGAGGGAGCAGCAGTGCTCCCCTACCCCTCCCCTTTAAAACTTTGGTGTACTACAAAGGCACAAAAAACAAGGCCTGCTCGAGCATCCACTGTGTGCAAGACTAGAAAGACTTCTTCAGAAATAAGACCGCTAATTCAAATTAGAATTGAATGTCAATTAGCTTAACATCCGTTATATGTAGGCAGTTTTAAACATCCTGCAAATTACTAATATGACTAAAAATAACAGTTTGTTTTGACTTCTTAATTAGAAGGCTTTGACCCTAAATGGCGCCATAATTCATACCTTGATGGATGTACAGTATCGTTCAAATATTTTGGGTCAGTATTTATTTAGTTATTTATGAAATTAATATATTTTTATTCAGCGCTGGTGCATTACATTGATCAAAAGTGACAGTAAAGACATTTATAATGTTATAAAAGAGTTCCATTTCATATAAATGATTAACTTTCTATTCATCAAAGAATCCTGAAAAAATTATAAAAACATATCACAGTTTTCACAAAAATATTAAGCAGCACAACTGTTTTCATTGTTGATGATAATAATAAATGTCTCTTGATCAGCAAATCAGCATATTAGAATAATTGAAAATTCAGCTTTGCATCAAAGGAAATAATTTTAAAATATATTCAAATAGAAAACAGCTATTTTAAATTGTAATAATATTTCACAATATTATAGTTCTTACTGTGTTTTTTTTTTTTTTTTTTATATATTATGCCATGGTCTGTCTGAATACTCGATTCTGATTGGCTGGCAGGTGTTGATTAAATTTGTTTAACTGCACAGGTAGTTCCGTTCTATATTAATGCGCCTCCTATAAACATTGGTAACCATAGTAACATACAGTTAAAGTTGAATAGTTACGAAAATTACCGTCATTTTTATCGTTCCGGTAAAATATTACAGCGCAAATATTATTAACATCTTTAATATGTGAATGCTGGTAAATGACCATGGCATAAACAGGACAATTTTATAACGGCTAGCTGTGCATTAAACGATTTGAATGAGGCGAAGAACCACCCGACGCGCAGCGGAGGTTGATTATCCCTTACATAATAAATGTGTCCTTTGTGAACATAACAGACTTCTTTCAAAAATATTTAAAAATCTAACGAACCCCAAACTTTCAAACAGTGGTGTATAAATATAGTGAATAAAAACTGCCTAAATAGATGTCTATTTTAAATGGCTTATAAAGGTCAAAGGTCACACCTAACCTTTTGAAACCATGTTTTCTGGACATTTTTGTGCACTTAAATTGTTAAGCAGTTGCTAGCAGTTGACATTTGAGTGGAATATAGTAGAAACTATGCCAAAATGTTAAAAATGTTTGCATTTTGCCATAATTAGTACTCAAATACTGTGTAATAGGCTTTTATGACATATTTCAGCTACATATTTCAGCTACAACACTAAGGCAGACAGAAACTTGTTTTATCTTGTTGTATCATCGTTCTGCATTATGGGACAGTTTCTCAGTGTGTCATTTGTTGCTGTTTGACTCCAGACGTGTCATCATGTGCTCATCTCCGGCGGCCGTGAGCCATCAGCGTGCCACATCAGGCATGGAGAGGCAATCACGACGGAGCGGCCGTATATTTATTTATTTATAATCCCAGCATGCGTCCTGACTGACAAGAGTTGCAGAGGTACAGCACTGGGCCGAAGTGTTTATCTCTCTGGACTGATGCCACCGAAACTGTGACGGTGCTCCCCTGAGGTGCGTGTGTATTTGTGATAGAAGAAGGAGTCAGTCAGTCTTTGTCGTAGCGAGGCAGCCGGCTGCAACGCTGAGCACACGGGACGAGGATTGTTGTTGTCACGTCCTACACTATGCCTGAGTAAAAATCATAAACGCTGATACCTGGGCGGCGAGGAACTCTGGGACGATTATTTAACAGAGACGAGAGAGCGGGCCGATCATTGCCCTGTCAGGCAGATGTGTTATTCAGAGGCGCTTGGCTTATCGCGTGGCGAGCGCACTCAGTCGTGCACGGAGCCACAGACCTTGAAGTGATGGGCAATCACATGGCCTCAGGCAAAGAATAGTGAGAGAGAGAGTGAGAGATATTTGAGACTAGGAGATTGCAACAGCCATGTTTGCTCACATGCCATAATCCCCCTTTTTTTTCTTTTTTTTTCTATATACTGGCCTTTTGGAAAAGAGGTAAAGTTAAAATTTTGAAATTAATATTGTCCCAGTTAATGGTATTTTTATAAGAATGTAGAATACAAATATGATACAAACAAATAGAATAAGAATATATATATATTTTTTTTAAATATATAGTATCTATTCTATATCTAAAAATCTATATCTATATCTCTTTTTATGATCAAAAAATGTGAAGCTTCTTTATACGAGCAATTGAAACAATAAAGTAGCAAATCATAAACAGTGAAATTCAACTGAAACTAGTTTGTTAGTTAGCCCGCCCCCCAAATTATTCTGGAAAAAAATATACAGTTATTTTAATAGCAGGGCATGTTGTCACAATGGGAACTTGCCATTTAAAATGCACAATTTAAACAGTAAATGAATTGTGAACACTGAACAATTCATAAAATAGCAAAAATGTAAAAGGTATATACAGTCTTTGTTTTGGCTGATATATGCTGTAATTTATAAAATGCCTAAAATTACAAAAACACTTGTAAAATATAAAATCTGTAGAACACACATGAGAACTTGCTGAGGCATTTATGGAAATACACGGTTGCTTCAAATCTGGCTTAATTATATCGCTGGCTCTCGAATTTAATTTATTGTGTTCACCCAAAAATACAAATGCATGACAATACTTTAATTTTAAATTGGAGGATAAAATTCACCAAACTGATCCTAATTTGTGGCTTTTAAAACCTTATAGTTATTGAGAAATATCCATTGTGACAACTAGCCCCCGTCTCACCTACAATGAAATTAATACACTTTTTTCCCCCATTCTGTCAGAGCAGTGAAAGAAAGTGACAAAAACAAGCATAACTGTATCACAGTTGCTCTGCAGTTTCCATCAAGCCTCAATTTGAGCTGATTCTGTCAGACATTAATGTTTCAGGACAGCGAGCGAGTCATTCACCAGTCAGCAAAACACATCTCTTATTTTGCTCCCTGTCGTCATGTTTCTTCCCAAACTTTCAGCTGGGGAAAGACACTTCTAATCAGGTTGCCTGGGAACAAAAAGTGTTTAATGTCCTAATGGAACGACAGAGTTCCACTTTTAAAAAGCCACACATTACTTGTAAAGTGACTTCTCCGTGTCGTTACCTGAGTGCCGGCGGTTTATTTTTACCTCCCTTCTCCCCTCCTCATTCTTTAGCCGCTTCGGGAGATGGCGTTAGTTTGGCTTCATCTCTGACAAAAGATAAATGAGCTCGGGGTCTGTGGTGATCCACTATGGCTGCCAGGGGGTTCCAAAATAGCAAACTATTTTTCATAACGGGCCAAGTGATATGGAGTAGGATGCAGCAGGCGGGCTAACATTTACCATCTCCGCGTATATACAGAGATTCGATTCTTTTCCTTTTCGTTAAAGTTAACTTGAGAAGTTAAGGTTGTCTGTTGCTCCTGAAGGGTGTTGCGACTGAACGGGAGCGGGCTAGTTTCTCTCTCATGTCTTCATGATCTCTTCATCATTAAGTATATGTGGTAGTTTAATGTGAATTTACAGTGTATTCCTCTTTACTGGCTGTGCGTTCACAGTTTTAGAGTAGTAGATATACAGTTTATTATTAGTAATTACAAAATGTCTTTTAATTCCCAGCATGAACAAACAATTTTTTTTTTTTTCACTGGTTTGTAATAATACTGTTTTGAAATGTAATATTTTGTAAGCTAAGATCATTTAAGAGTGTTGATTTACTCAGTTAGCAACCCAAAAGTTAACCACAGATAAAAACCAATTGCCACAATATTATTAAAAGCCCTTATTCCTTAAATGTGTATAAAACATATTATTATTATTATTAAGCATAAATATATTAACATTATTATAAATTATTTTATTATTTTAGTTTTTCTGATTATTTTTGTGATTACAATTATAAACATCTTAAATATATATATATATATATATATATATATATATATATATATATATTTATAATAATAATAATAATGCATCTATTAACATCTTAAATTATTTTAGCATTTTTGTTTTTATTTCTGATCATTTTGTGGTTACAATCATAAACATTTAAAAATCATTCATCTAAAAATTTCATAAAAGATTAAGATATTAATAACAGCTCAGATCGTTTTAGAACAATTTAATGAGAATTTGTTGAGTTCACATTAAGATCAGTGATATTTTATTGTAGACGTTGGCATTTTTGTGAATCTGAGCACAGATGATGTTGAAATCTCTTTTTAAACTCTGGGAAACATATGCGAGATTACTGGGTTTTTCTTTCTCAGGAGAAAAATCAAGAGACATCTCCATTTAATCATTTAATGTTTTTTAAGAGAAAAAAACTCATTTTCATTTTCCTTACAGTAATTTACACTATTATCCCACAGTGTAGCGCAGTATGGTGATATTTTGACCACAAACCTACCTAACCTTTTGTAGTATTTTATTATAATAAATTACTGTTAAATTTACATTGTAAACATTCTAATGCAATTCCATTAAAATACAGAACACAGTTCCTGTGCAAATCAAAACTGTGTTTGTTGTACTTCCTAGTGCCGCCCGGCACCTTCCCTGCCGTGTGATGTAATTAATGTGGTGTTGTAGAACAGCTCAAATCCTTTGATAACCTCTGTTCTGCATCTCAGATCCGGCCATTAATCATCCTCACAAACATGAGCAAGAGAAGAGGGCAGAGTGAAAAAAAGCAAAAGGAATAAAGGAAGAAATAACTGTATTTTTTTCCTCAGGAAACTGTCCTGTGTCAACAGGAGCAACGGTGGAAATTTGAAAGAAAGTTTCCATTTAAATGAGCGCTGGTGAGCCGCGGAGGCACTTTGAAGAGCTGCGAGCGAGACACAAACAAGAGCTACCGCCTCGGCCTGCGTTTCGGAGCTGCCGTTGACACCTGATGAGTGATCAAACGCCGCTTCCTTCTCCCTACGATCCTATGTTGTAGTCTAATAATTCAGCAGACCATGTTACTAGAACGTCCCTACAATCAACATTTATAAAACCCTCCCATTACAACCTCGTACATCCTCTTGTGGCTCTGGGATTGTTGTTTTCCTTTAGGGAACAAAAACGTGCGGAGCTAAAGGCTGCATTTGTAATAGATGAATTGCTATAGTTATTCTGAACTGGCTCCTTAATGGCAGGAAGCACAATAGAGGACTTGCCTGCTTGGCAACAGGTGGCACAGCAAGGGGCTTCAAGTTATTGAATGAACACGTCTTTACAATCACTGCATGTCTTTTCACAACTGCATAAAGGTATGGTTGAGTTTTAAAATGAAACAGCAAAATGGATAAAATAGATCAAGGCCTCCAACATGTTCTGAATGCTGTAGGTCAGGCTTTTTTGAGCTTGCCAGTGCACACCTTTGCACGTTTTCAGACAACTGTGGTAGAAAACCTGCGGAATAGATTTAAACTCAATGGACCTCATCCATTAAACTTTGGTAAATATACTACTGTATGAGTAAATTCCTTGTAATTCCCTAAATCTCCTCCAGAATCACAAAAGCTTCGCACACCTCATATTTAATAGTTAAACGTATGTTAATGAATTCCAGTATTTCGTAAATAAATCGCTCATTCGTAATTAGCATAATCCTCGCCCATAAATTACAACTAGAAGAAGTATATGTACAGAAACGCTGTGGAATCTTTGTAGTTCTTTCTCAAATTTGGCACCATTATATTTAAGTCAATTTACAATTGACTAAATTCTGCTCTTGTCAGAAGCCATTAAAATCCCATATTTCTGTACAAAACAGGATGTTCAATGAGAAAAAAAAATGGTTAGGATTTTATCCATTGTGAATTGATTAAAAAGTAGGCATTACATGTCAGAATAGAGAAAGACTGCATGTACGTTTACACGACAACAACGTACTAAAAACGGAAACATTTTTCTTTTGCATTTTTGAAAGGTTTCGCATATAGACGGCAATGTTGTCAAAGCAATTCCCATTCACACGGATCCAAGAGAATGACTAAAAACGCTGTATTATGTATGCCAGGCCAGTAGATGGCAATGTCACTTTGTAAAGAAACTTTTTAATTTTTAATGTCATTGACGTAATTTTGCAGCTTTCTGTGTTTTTACTGTTATACGGTAGGAGGCGCTATTACATATCTTCTGAAAGAGTACTGAATTCCTGGATCAAAACACAACGAAGAAGAAGAAGCAGAAACAAGCAATTGCGTATGTAAGCAGATGCATGTATGAAGTAATGCGGTCATCAAACATTAAAGGGATAGTTCATCCAAAAATGAAAATTCTATCATGAATTACTCACCCTCATGTTGTTCCAAACCCTTAAGAACTTAGTTCATCTTCAGTACACAAATTAAGATAACGCTGCATGCGTGGTGACGCGTTCTGACGTACAATGCACATGTATGCATCGTGAAACTCTCATGAATGCACGTTGAAGACTGACACGGAAGAGAAGAAATTGTTGAATAAAGCGTTTTTTATTTTTATTTGCACTCAAAAAGTATTCTCGTAGCTTCATAAAATTACTGTTGAACCATTGATGCCACAGGGACTATTTTAATGATGTTCTTAATGCCTTTCTGGGTTTTAAACGTGTCAGTTGCGTTGCTGTCTATGCAGGGTCAGAAAGCTCTCGGATTTCATCAAAAATATCTTAATTTGTGTTCCGAAAATGAACAAAGGTCTTATGGGTTTGGAACGACGTGAGGGTGAGTAATTAATGACAGAATTGTCATTTTTGTGTGAACTGTCCCTTAAACACCATATAAATCAAAACATCCAAACGTTAGCATTTGAAATGTTGACTCAGGATGTGGTATGGGACTGTGTTGCTTTGGGGGTGTTGATGGAAATCATCTACTCCATCTATGTTTTGATCATCATTCTGAATCTGATCTGGACAAAAACGCGATCTTCTCAGCTTTTTGTTCATGTGTTTGTTTTTTTTTTCAAATGAAACTTACCCACATTCAAATAAATAACAAACTAGTGTGGCTAATTAACGATTTAAAATGAACTGCTTTAAATTCTGATTAGCTTTTCGCCTTGGCAAGCTACAGTTTCAAAACTAGCCTCTGGCTGGAACAGATCTCAAATCAACAGAAGCAGTGCATTTGGACCAGCAAACGACTATTTAGTCTGTCGTGCGGTGACATCCTCATATTGTTTTAGTGTATGACAGATCAGAGAAACAGAGTTAATTTTCAGTCTGTTGTTGATTTAATTGTAGCCCATGCCGCTGCGGGCTCATTGATTTAACGTTTGGAGCCAGTCTGAGATCAGCTGAAGTGCAGCGGTGAATGACAGCACTCCAGTGGTGTGGGGAAGCTGAGGTGAAGCCTGCCAGACCGGGCACACCTGGGCCTGCAGGCAGATGGTAAGGGCTCAGAGAGGTTACGCAAAACCGTGCCCAGCCATATGTCTTTCAACAGTACAGAAACTTCTGGAAGCCGCGAGAGCTCCATCACGGCTGCGACCCGAACGAGTGCAGACCGAGCGTGTTCCAGCATGATCCCAGACCAGGTGTTGGGCAAATTGTTTCCTCGCGCCTTCCTGATTGGAGAGCGGCTGGAGAACAAGAAGAGGGCCACATGGATGAGTCATTGACCTTTAGCTGAGAACAGGAGCCTCATGAGGAGCCTGATGGTAAATTTTCACTTTTATTTTGTGATTACTTTATCATTGCTAGCTTTAAACAGACAATTTGCTATAATGATCTGATACATTTGATGTCTGGTATGTGATTTCAATTACATTTTTGCAAGTTTTTTGAACCTACAAATGATGCATTTTCAGTTTCAGAGAGTTTTAAAGGACCCCAACAATTCTGTCATCATTTACAGACCATCATGTACTGTAAATCCAAACATCTGTAGAACAGAAATGGAGATATTTTGAAGAATGTCCGAGCCACTCATTTCCACACAATGACGGTGAATGGGGATGAGCACTGTCAATCTCCAAAAAGGCCAAAAAGCAGCATAAAAGTATCATGAAAGTGGTCTATATGGCTTTATACTATACTTCAAGTCTTCTGAAGCCATAAGATAGTTGTCTATGAAGAACAAACCAAAATGTTTGTTGAAAATCTCTGAAATCAAAACATTGGTTGTTTCATAATACTGCATGAATTAGGATGGTGTTGTTGAATCCAAATGGTGTTGAAGGCACTCAAGTAGTTGAAGAACATTGTCCCAGTCATGCTGCCCCAAGAGCTTTCTTGCTTCTATATGTGCATATGATTGAAAATCCAACAAGTGCAACCTTGGAATCAGAAGTATTGGCTCCTAGTCAAGTTTCTGAGAGAGAAAACCATCTTTGCAGTCCCCATGGATTGCAGATCCTGGTGAGATCTGAGAGTCTTCCATTCCTTTATCCAGTGTTCTTTCGTTGTCCATAATGACTTATGATATGTAAGATCTGTGTTTTTTCCATTCCAGTTCCACTGGAAACTTTGGCTTTGGGTTGTAAACAAAGGATGAAGGCCCAGCAGCTGTTTCTTTGTGTGGGAGAAAACAGTCTGAGGTTAAAACAATAGTAGAAATGCCAAAAAAGAAAAGAAAATATTTCCTGTTGATTGCTAAATCCAAAATATGCTTGATTTTTCACATGAAATAGCATTGAAAATTAAATTTAAATGGTATCTGATGTTCACCCATGCAAACAGCATTTTCTAGAAATCCAGAAAGCATACAAGGACACTCATATGCCCATATTTTGAACTTTGGGCTATTTTTAGCCCCAGGATTTAGGCTTAAGTGATCTCTGAGCTCCTTAGACTTTTCATTCTTGACTAATTTTTCATGGTAGATTTCTGTATTATGGTAATACTGAGTCTAGAAGGGGAGCAAGCTTAACCATACACCAAGCACGTATATTTTCACCAAGCCTATATTTTTCTAGCTAGTATGTATTCAGATTGGGAAAGGAAAAGAGAACCAGAGAAACAAACACAGCCGGTAATACTGTCAGTAGTACTTTTGAAAAGAAAGCAGAATTTTACCAACCAGAGTAAATTAGATTTGAATGATTAAAAAACACCATCATATATGTGATGTTTGACCGTTCGTCACTCTAATCACCAAAGACCCAATAGCTCTTCTTCCCGAACACAATGCCAGCCAGTGCTAATGGCAGTGCCAGCCGTGTCTGCGAGGGCCCCAGGAATGATTGATAGATAGAATTATATCAAGGTGACTTCTCTCCCCCTCCATCAGGTTGTTTAGCTTGATCGATAATAAGAAACACGTTTAATAGGCAGAGCTGAACAGTAAAAGGCCATTTATCAGTGCAGTTAGCATCTCCTCCCGCCGTCCCCGAGATGACACCACACCATAAACCTATGGATCATTGTTATTCATACCAAAGCAGACTTGAGGAGAAGCCATAAACATGGCCGATATAGGCAGAATTTAAAGCTAGCTTGCAACATTTCCAAAGTCAATACCAACTTTTTTGTTGTTGTTGTTAACAGTACCTTTGGTTTTAGAAAAAACAAACATATGCTTAAATAACTACAATAACAGAAAAAAAGAAAAGATTGTTACAAAAAAATTGAATATATTAGTATACAGTATTACATAATTAGTGATAACTTATTGAATTCTGCAAGGAGATTTCATACATCTGCACTCACAAAAATCACCTAACAATCTAGTTAATGATCTTCAGTTTTTCAGTGTTTTGTTGCTTTGCTTTTTCTTTTGTTTTGTATTTAGATTTTTTCTTTGCTTTATTTTCATTTGTTATTATTATTAGTATTAGTAATTTGGTTTTGCTTTGTTGTGTTCTGTTTTTCTTTCCTTTTAATTTTGTTTTGTTGCTTTAATTTTTGTTTCCTTTTTGTTATATTATTGTTTTGCTTTGCTTTTTGTTTCTTTTCTTTTGTTTTATTATTATTTTTTTATTTATTTATTTTTTTTGCTTTGTTGTGTTCCGTTTTTGCTTTATTATTGTTTTGCTTAGGCAGCTTTTGCTTTGCTGCTTTATTTTCTTTCATTTTGTTTGTCTTGCTTTTTTGTGTTCAGTTTTTTGTTTAGTGTTTTGAAGCTTTGCTTTTTGTTTAATTTTTTGCTTTGCTGCTTGTGTTCATTTTTTGTTTTATTATTGTTTTGCTTAGGGTTTTGCTGCTTTGTTTTCTTTCATTTTGTTTTGTTTTGCTTTGCTGTGATCAGTTTTTTTTGTTTAGTCCTTTGATGCTTTGTTTTTTTGTTTCATTTTTGTTTTGCTTTGCTTTGTTGTTTTGTTTTGTTTGGTATTTTGCTTTGCTTTTTGTTTAATTTTTGTTTTGGTTTAGTGTATTTAGTTTATTCATTTATTTATTTATTTATGTTTTATATTTGCTGGTTTGTTTTCTTTCATTTTCTTTTGTTTTTGTTTTTGCTTTGTTTAGTCATATTCTTTTATAGTAGTTTGTTTAGGTACTATCGTGTTTAGTTTTCCATAAAAACAATTCTGAGATTCTGAGGCTTTGACGGACAATGCACCACACCTGGTGTTAAGCAGAGGTGAACGAAGAGAAAGGATTTACTGTTTGGCGGCTTTCATTGCAACCCCATCATGGCTCATCGCCTCAAGGCAGAGGTGTCCACTGCAGACTGCAGGAAAAGCCTTTTAAATGAGCGAAGGGTTGAATTGTTCATGCCTGTTACACGAATGAAAGACTTCCTCCAGCAAGCAACACATACAGAGCACATCCACACAGATGCACACACACACACAGCCGGGCCCTCAGAGGGGACCTGACCACTCTGATGAAATAATCACTTCAAGATAGATTTCCTATGGCTGGGGCAGACAGAGAGAGACCAGCGGGTCATTTTATTAGAAGGGAAAATACACACGCTTATGCTCTTTCAAGCAATCTGACAGGCAGGGGGGCTTTGCATAATTCTGGCAAAGATGTCTGACGTCCCCCAGTGTGATGTTGGGTTTTGCACGAGTCTCCCCGGTGATAATATCAGAGAATCACCTCAGCTGCAGTTCAGGCCCCTTTTATCCGTCATGTTCTCTGACCATTTGGCCAAATGCCCCCTCACGCATCCAAACACACACATAGCAGACGTTGCCTAAGGGCTACAGCAAATCCCAGTGTTCACACAAAGACTGGCCCCATGCACAGGGCCAGAAATGACAGATCAAACATTGCTGTTATTATTCTCCTGTTCTCTCTTACTCTCTTTGTCTGTATTTCATAGTAGCTGCTGTTAATATGTCCCAGTCGAGAGGAAGTCCCACAAGTCGTCCAGAGGATTGCTGTGTTATTTAGCAGCTGCACAATACAAGAACACAACAGGAGATCATTTTAATTTAAAAATGCAAAGGACATTTTGACCACAAGCTGATCCAACAGATTCTGGTATGACAAGAAACTACAAATTCAGCTCTTTCAGATGTACTGTTCTACAGCTCTATACAGACTGCAAGTCTCAAAAGATTTTTATAATACAGTATCCTCAGATCATAATACAGTACAATGGTACTGAATCATTATCTTATTTGTACACCAGGGTATTTACAAAAGCACCAAGTAATACAGTGGAATTGCCATGATAGGTGTACAAAAGGCATGCCGTTACTATGGTAAATGTCAAACAACTGTGATTTTACTATGGTAAATAGTGTGACATTACTATGATTAGTGTCAAATAACCATGACATTATTATGCCATGATATCACCATGGTAAATGTCTGAAAAATATGGCATTACCAAAGTAATTATGCAAAAACATGTAACATTACCATGGTAATTGTAAACCCAATGGTACCATAGTACAGTAAATGTTTTAAAAAGTCTCAAAAATGCATTTCTATGGTGTGGTATTGCCATGATGAATGTCCAAAAAGTGTGATATTACTATGGTAGATGTCCAAAAAGCTGGTTTTACTACGGTACATGTCCACAAAACTTGACAATGCCATGGCAAATGTCCATGAGATGTCCATGGTAAAAGTAAAAATAAATAAATGTATCATTGTAAATGTCTAAAAAACAAACAACCAAAAATGTGTTAAAAATGTATTACTGCAGTAAATTTCCAAAAAGCATGGTATTAGTTTACATGTCCAAAAACTGTGATGGTAAATGTCCAAAATCGTGGTATTGATAGGGTAAATGTCAAAAACAAACAAACAAACAAACAAACAAAAAAATAAAATAAACATGGCATTGCCACTGGAATTCTATAACATAAAATTACCTTTTAATGTTCAAAAACATGGTATTACCATGGTAAATGCATACAGACGTGATGTTACCATGATACATGGTACATGGAGAGAGGACCATGTTTGTGTAACAGATTTTAATGCATGACATATATAATACAATATATAGTGTTAATAATATATAGGGTTTAACAATTGGATGCTACAAAAACAAACAAAAAAAACAAACAAAAAAAATTAATTAATTCAAATAATAATAATAAAAAAAAGCATTCTGTGAAGATGTACACAAGAAGTGCTGCATATTAATTCAGTACATTGGTAATACAGTGGTGAGATTTATCAATACAATAAACTATATAAGATAAAGGTCATTAACTAAGTTTGATTTATAGCCATAATTCTACCTGTCTGAAAGCAAATATCCAGTTTATATAGCTTCTGGATGTCATTGTTTGATAAGAAAAGTCAAATTCACCATCAGTCTTGCAGAATTCCTTAAGGAACAATCAATTTTGTTCTAGATCTATAGTCTCAGTTTCACTCTCTTCGTTCAAGTTGGAGCAAGCACTCCTGTCAGGCCGCCCCATAAACCATGCTAGCTTTATGAGCCGCCCATATGTGTCTCTACTCTGCTGAGTTCAGATATCAAACATGAGCAGACAGACGAAATCCCAGGACGAGGCAGCGAATAGCCAAAACCGTGGCACCTCACCTCCATGAGAAGATTATGCAAACCCTGGGGGAAGGTGATGGATTCTTCCCCTTACCCGGCATGAGAGGACCAGATGCCGGAGAAAGATTCCGGGCGTCACCAGAAGTAAAATATGAGCGCTTGGTTCAGCAGCTCAGAAAAGTTTCGGAGGTTTTAGAGTTTCAGAAACTTCTTATATTCTTTAAGAGGACAAGGGGGCGGAAGAAAGACATCTCTGGTCTGGAGGTTTCTGAGTTTCTTCACCTGGGTCAGAGCTTTTACCTCGAGACATCCGCTCATAATAGTAGATTTCAGTCGCCTATCCATTGAAAAATAACCACTTTAAGATTACATGCAAGTTGCAGGCTAAATGGGACTATTGTTGCACACAATCCAGAGACTTTCAAGGGATTTTCAAGGTCAAAACAAGTACAGACATATGGTGGAGCGACATGCCTTTCATGAAAGGTTAGAGTTGCGTGAAGAAATATCCATAATAGTGAAGAAAAAACGCATGTCTTATCAAGGTTATTCTTGTAAGACGTCAACTGGGAATGCTACCTCGCTGAACCGTAGCCCGAGATGTATATGACTTTTCAAAGATATTCTTAAAACACACAAAACTTCAGCCTCTCTCTTTCTGTTCCAGTTCAAAATGAGATTTCCCAAGCCATTATCCATTATCATTCCTGTGAGCCATTAGCTAATGCATAGTTTATTTAGAAAAAGGGGCATTAGGCAGGTATCGAAGGCGAGGGGGAGCAGGAAGACTGATCTGGTGGCGCTGGCGGAGGTAGCAGTGCGCTGCTCTGAGTTATGGACATCCAGCAGAGAGGAGTCTCTTCATTAGGGCGGTGATTAAAATTGATGGGAGCCCAGAGAGCCGGGACTGGGCTCGGCTCCCTCGAGCATAGCTCTCATTCTCTGCTCGTTTATTTGGGAGTTTGAGCTGATCAATAAACAGTGCCTGGAGCTCACCATGAGGTCTGGCCGGGGAGAGAGATGGAGGGAGGGGAGGGAGGGAGGGGAAGAGAAATGCGGAGGCAGGACCGAAGCGGCATGTTTTGTTTCACAGATAAACACAAGGGTGAGTGTAAAAGGCCTAAACTACAGGTGACTGAGGGTAAAAATTATCTGGTGAGCTGCGTTTCTCTTATAAAATAGACACAGGTAGATAGATAGAAACAGACAGGTAGATATATAAACAGACGATAGATAGATAGATAGATAGATAGATAGATAGATAGATAGATAGATAGATAGATAGATAGATAGATGGACATATATACAAATAGATAGACAGAAAGATATGGATAGATAGACAGACAGACAGATATAGATAGATAGATAGATAGATAGATAGATAGATAGATAGATAGATAGATAGATAGATAGATAGATAGATGGACATATATACAAATAGATAGACAGAAAGATATGGATAGATAGACAGACAGACAGACAGATATAGATAGATAGATAGATAGATAGATAGATAGATAGATAGATAGATAGATAGATAGATAGATAGATAGATAGATAGATAGATAGATAGATAGATAGAGGATGGATGGATGGATGGATGGATGGATGGATGGATAGACAGACAGACAGATAGATAAACATACTGTGACGGATCAGTGGCCCTCCCCTCATTATCATCACCACCCGTCCCTTATTCGCCGCCCTTCACCAGGCTCCCGACTGGAGTGGGTGGATGAGAGGAGGGCGTGGGATCAACGCGGGCTGGCGGCGTGTGATGAGGCACAGCTGGACTGAATGAAGCCTCATCACCGCCGCTGTTAAATGCCCAGCGCCTCTCCTCGAGACCGGTCTCTTCCCCGTGCATGCACGCTGGTGTCCTCGTGGGTCCAGGAAGGGTGCGTGAGGGACATCGCGCCACCGAGCGTGAGCTGCCGAACCCGCGGTCCGGACGAAAGCCGCACCCGTATTACGGCCGTCGGACCAGGATGTCGGGCCGTACAAGTCCTGCCAAAGGCCGTGGACGACGTGTAAGAGCCGCCGCTGTGATGAAGCCGCCGCCCTCGCGCCCCGGACCCGAGTGGGAGCGCGTGCGGCCGCCGGACTCCGCCCTTCCTGGACCCTTCCTCCTGGAACACTGCCCTCCTGCACAAGCCCCGCAGCACGACGAGGACACCAGACCCCCTGTTTATTTTGGACACTTCTTACCCTGGACACTTTATTTTGTCAATTTTGTTAATAAAAAGCCTCTCCGAGGCCTGACGCCACACCCACTGTGTCTGTCGTTGGCTCCTCCCGTCACAATACATAGAATAGATATATAAATAGATGGACATATATACAAATAGACAGATAGATGGATATACAGACAGACAGACATAGAATAGATATATAAATAGATGGACAGATGGACATATATACAGATAGATGGATATACAGACAGACAGATAGACAGATAGATAGATAGATAGATAGATAGATAGATAGATAGATAGATAGATAGATAGATAGATAGATAGATAGATAGATAGATAGATAGATAGATAGACTTTGTTTTTACTGTAATTTCATGAATGCAAAATTTTGTTTGCAGGCTTTTCAAACTCAATATGCCGCATCCTGCCGAAAACCAAAAAAACAACTGTTCTTGTTATTGAAGGTGCAATAATACAGAGATACAGACAGATATAGAATAGATATATAAATAGATGGACATATATATATACAAATAGATAGACAGATAGATGGATATACAGACAGACAGACATGGACAGACAGACAGACAGATAGACAGACAGATAGATAGATAGATAGATAGATAGATAGATAGATAGATAGATATACAGACAGACAGACATGGACAGACAGACAGACAGATATACAGACAGACAGATAGATAGATAGATAGATAGATAGATAGATAGATAGATAGATATACAGACAGACAGACAGACAGACAGATAGACAGACAGATAGATAGATAGATAGATAGATAGATAGATAGATAGATAGATAGATAGATAGATAGATAGACTTTGTTTTTACTATAATTTCATGAATGCAAAATTTTGTTTGCAGGCTTTTCAAACTCAATATGCCACATCCTGCCGAAAACAAAAAAACAACAACTGTTCTTGTTATTGAAGGTGCAATAATACAGAGATACAGACAGATATAGAATAGATATATAAATAGATGGACATATATATATACAAATAGATAGACAGATAGATGGATATACAGACAGACAGACATGGACAGACAGACAGACAGACAGAGACACAGACAGATAAACAGATACAGTAGATAGATAGATAGATAGATAGATAGATAGATAGATAGATAGATAGACTGTTTTTACTGTAATTTCATGAATGCAAAATTTTGTTTGCAGGCTTTTCAAACTCAATATGCCGCATCCTGCCGAAAACAAAAAACAAAAAAACAGCCGTTCTTGTTATTGAAGGTGCAATAATCCAGGTCTTGCACAATTGATCTGAATTATTGCGTTAATTAAAATGTGTATTGTGAAAAACTCCACATGGACCAAACACACTTATGTAATTACTTCAGGGAACATGAATTAATTTTGAAGAACTGGACAGAGGCCAGATTGTGGAGCTGGGTTATTGAAGCTCTCCCCGAATCTATCCAAGGCCTCTTTGTACGGCTGTGCCCAGATTCACTAATTAGTGCAGGCAGGGAAGGCGCTTCACAAACGCACTACAGACAGATGAACCCAGATGGAGACGTTGATAAATCGCTGTACCGTCTCCTCTTAACAAATCAATGGAGATATAGGACCAATAAATCAATACAAGTATCCATAATATTGTAAAAATATGAATGCGGTTTCTTTTTTACACAATGAACAAATACAATTTTATTTTTAGTTTTTATTCCTGTGAATATTTCTCTTCTAAAATGAAGGCCAAAATGTGTCTGAAGGAAAAAAAAAAATAGTATGTAGTCACACTCCTCTGAGAAATTAAGACAGTCAGCACAGGAGAATGTGGTATAGCTACTACATTAGTATTTTATTCCACATTAAACTTTTACACCCTGTGCAGCAGTGTGAGCTCAGAACCGCCTCACATGGGCTTTTTGCAATGTCAAATGTCTTATCTTCTGTCATAAGGGAATTTCAAGACACATTAATGTAAAACATTGTTTTTTAATCAGGATTTTTGTCTAGTAAAAAATATGTTTTCTTGTAAAAATAAAATTCAAATAATCTTTGAGAAACATAATTGCATAAAATACTAAGACTGGGGCTAGTTTTAAGAGCTATTTTATATATATATATACAGTGGGGCAAAAAAGTATTTAGTCAGCCACCAATTGTGCAAGTTCTTCCACTTAAAAAGATGAGAGAGGCCTGTAATTTTCATCATAGGTATACCTCAACTATGAGAGACAAAATGAGAAGAAAAAAAATCAATAAGTATTTAAGTATAAAAGTATAAAATAAGTATTTGGTCACCTACAAACAAGCTTTCTGGCTCTCACAGACCTGTAACTTCTTCTTTAAGAGGCTTCTCTGTCCTCCACTCGTTACCTGTATTAATGGCATCTGTTTGAACTCGTTATCAGTATAAAAGACACCTGTCCACAACCTCAAACAGTCCAACTCCAAACTACACCATGGCCAAGACCAAAGAGCTGTCAAAGGACACCAGAAACAAAATTGTAGACCTGCACCAGGCTGGGAAGACTGAATCTGCAATAGGTAAGCAGCTTGGTGTGAAGAAATCAACTGTGGGAGCAATTATTAGAAAATGGAAGACATACAAGACCACTGATAATCTCCCTCGATCTGGGGCTCCACGCAAGATCTCACCCGTGGGGTCAAAATGATCACAAGAACTGTGAGCAGAAATCCCAGAACCACACGGGGACCTAGTGAATGACCTGCAGAGAGCTGGGACCAAAGTAACAAAGGCCTCAAATCCTGCAGTGCCAGGCGTGTCCCCTGCTTAAGCCAGTACATGTCCGGCCCGTCTGAAGTTTGCTAGAGAGCATTTGGATGATCCAGAAGAGGATTGGGAGAATGTCATATGGTCAGATGAAACCAAAATAGAACTTTTGGTAAAAACTCAACTTGTCGTGTTTGGAGGAGAAAGAATGCTGAGTTGCATCCAAAGAACACCATACCTACTGTGAAGCATGGGGTGGAAACATCATGCTTTGGGGCTGTTTTTCTGCAAAGGGACCAGGACGACTGATCCGTGTAAACGAAAGAATGAATGGGGCCATGTATCGTGAGATTTTGAGTGAAAACCTCCTTCCATCAGCAAGGGCATTGAAGATGAAACGTGGCTGGGTCTTTCAGCATGACAATGATCCCAAACTCACCGCCCGAACAGCGAAGGAGTGGCTTCGTAGAAGCATTTCAAGGTCCTGGAGTGGCCTAGCCAGTCTCCAGATCTCAACCCCATCGAAAATCTTTGGAGTCCGTGTTGCCCAGCGACAGCCCCAAAACATTACTGCTCTAGAGGAGATCTGCATGGAGGAATGGGCCAAAATACCAGCAACAGTGTGTGAAAACCTTGTGAAGACTTACAGAAAACGTTTGACCTCTGTCATTGCCAACAAAGGGTATATAACAAAGTATTGAGATGAAATTTAGTTATTGACCAAATACTTATTTTCCACCATAATTTGCAAATAAATTCTTTAAAAATCCTACAATGTGATTTTCTGGATTTTTTCTCATTTTGTCTCTCATAGTTGAGGTATACCTATGATGAAAATTACAGGCCTCTCTCTTTTTAAGTGGGAGAACTTGCAAAATTGGTGGCTGACTAAATACTTTTTTGCCCCACTGTATATATACCAATATTTTAAGGCATGAATTATATAGTAATGGTCATTAAGAAATAAGTCTACTTTACCCTAATATTTACTGGTAAAAAGTGTGACAGTTTGTCCCAAACTTCCCTATTTCTTGAATTAATTTTATTTGTATTATTTAAATTTAAGTTGTAGTGTAATATTAATTAATATTATTATTAATTAACTACTAAAATGTATTCATTTAGAAATTATAAAATTAATGCAAATTAATAATTTATTTATTATAAAATTATTCATTTTCATAAATAATTTATGTAATTATATATAACATATGATAATTATATATGTATTATTCATTTATTAATGCATTATTTCAATAAGTAATACATTTTGAAAATAGAAAGTACATCAGTTTTCTTTCAATAAAAGCATTTAAATTTTTCTTTCCAATACAGTACCAAAATCTATATCTGAGAAATATTTACTGCAGTAAAAGCTTGCCCCATCATTTTTCTCATTTTTATAGTTGTATTGTAATATTCATTCATTAATATTATTATTAATGAGTCATTTCATTCATTTATAAATCAATTATAAAAGTAATTAAAAATAATCAATGTAATTATGTATATTTACTATTATATTTGAAATTATTTTAATATATTTATTTAAAATAAAATACAAATTTAAAATAAAAAATACCAATGGAGTAAACAAAAAAAGCCATATTCTCTGAAAACAGCTGTTAATACAGTTTTGCTTCCCAATTAAATGTATTTTGCTTGAAGGATGTTTAGATATTTTGCTGGAAAACGAGATAAAAATACAGATACTTTTTATTTTTTGGAGTGCAGTAACATAGTCAGTGTGAGCTTCACGTTCATTTGCTCTCTGTCATCTCTTGCAAGCTGAGCCTCTTTCTTACGTGATCTTTATTCCCTCTGCTAAAAAGCTAAAAAAGTTCCCCAGTTAACCGAGGCGCAAGGGTGGAAACGGGCAGACATCAGATCACAACGCTGATGATGAACAGATCTTCGGAAGAGCTTTGGCTTTTCTTTCCTCTTAAACACATCTTCCTAAACTCAGACAAATATATCCAGGAGCTATCAGTGGGATCGCTGCGAGTGTCTATAATGAATAATTGTTATTACAGCGCGCAGGAAGCCGGTGTCAATCACGACTGTGAGGCTGCGGAAAAGACGAAGTGAAATAAACATGAAACAAGGCGAAAACTCAAAAGGAAGTTATATAAAGCTCGGCTCCTTGAAGCTCAGCATCGTACCTCTTTACCCTCAGCGCGTCTGTTCTATAATGGCACAAAGCAAGGGATGGGAAAGATGTTGTCTTTTTCATCTTCCTGCCTTTTGTTAACATGTATAAAGAAAAAGAGGAGAGAGGAGGAGGGTGCAGAAGAAGACGCCGAGGGTGCCTGGGATTGGACCCGGTCCCTGTTCACCCAATTAAAGGAATCTTGTGCTCAAAGCCCCAGTCTGGCAACATGTGTTCTGACATTTGTCTTCCTGAGTGTTGTGATATACAGCTCCACGGAGCTAAAGGATAAATTAGTAGCCCGCCCAGCTTCAGAGACCGGTCGCTAATGTGTGATGGCTCGAATTTGTCAAGAATCATGAAGAAGATGGCACGTGCCTCCCCTCTATTCCTGACATAAACACCCTGATATCCTGAAGAAACATAGATAGATGAAAGCACGTTCTGTTTTTTGTTGGTTCAAGCTTTCTGGACATTTTCTTTGTTTACACTTTGGTTTAGTCGATAATACTATTTTCTTCTCCAAATGTAAACACTGTCTCTAGATGTTTGGGAATTGTGACCAGCCCAGTATAGCAACACTAGCTCAACCAATGGTGTGAGTTTGGGGCGGGGCTATTTGTTTTTCGACCAATGGCAGAGTGGAGGGGGTGTTTGGGAAACCTGCTTGGTTTGAACAGTTTTTTTTTGTTTTGGTGTCTCCAGTGTTGCCAGTGTTGGGCTACTTTAGCACTGTTGCAATGGGTTGTTTTTCATGTCCGTGGGTTTAAGCGATGCTAATAACATGATATTTAGCCCCTAAAATGCAAACTTTACCAGGGGAATCCCACCAAAAAAACACGTATTTTACCCACCGGAACACGACCCCCCTCGAAACGTGATTGGGCAAGTTTTGAGTAGCAATTGGGCAGGTTTTGTAGTGAAAACCTGGTAACCCTGGGTGTCGCAAACATTACACTTGTAAAGAGATGCTGATCTCGGGTCAACAATTTTTCAATGTTTATACTGATAAATTAATCATTTAAAACTCATTTATGATTCACATTTAATTTCCTGATTAAAATATTCTCATAATTTGGAATATGTTGGTTTATGAAACTATTGCAGATAATGACCAGCCCAGTGTAGCAAAACTGTCTGAACCAATTATGTGAGTTTGGGGTGGGGCTATTTGTTTGTTTGACCAATGGGAGATGGGGGTTTGTTTTTTTGGTGTGGCAAATTTAGCAGAAATTACACTTGTAAATCTTATTTCTTATTTTTTTTTGTGATTCAACTTTGCATAATTTTGACTACAATGTCAATTAACCTCATAAATTGAACTAGACTATAGATTCATTTCAGTATGGTTAACAATCTTGATTAAGGATGCTGATCCTGGGTTAACAATTTTTCGATGTTTATACTGATAAAAATTATCATTTCAAGCTCATTTATGATTTACATTTGATTTGCTGATTCAAATATTCTCATATTTTGAAATATGTTTTCTTATGAAACTCTGGCAGATAATATTATATACTGTATATATTTTAATATTTATTCTTATGAATAGTTATGCATTAAATGGGAATCGTGACCAGTCCAGCAACACTGCCTGAACCAATGGTGTAAGTTTGGGGCGGGGCTATTTGTTTGCTCGACCAATGGCAGATGGGGGGTGTTCGGGAATCCTGTTTGGTTTGAAAAGTCTTTTTTTTTGTTTGGTGTCACAAACATTCCAGAAATTACACTTGTAAATCTTGCGTAATGTTGACCACAATGTCAATGAACCTCATAAATTGAACAAATATTTATAGATTGTATAGATTAATTTCAGTTTGGTTTACAATCTAGATTAGGGATGCTGATCTCGGGTCAACAATTTTTCAATGTTTATACTGATAAAATAATCATTTAAAGTGGATATATGAGTTACGTTTGATTTCCTGATTCAAATAGCCTCATATTTTGCAATATGTTTGCATACGAAAGTCTTGCTGATAATCTTATATACTGTATATATTTAAATATTTATTATTATGAATATTTATGCATTAAATGTTCATTAAATATTCATTTAATGCAGTCTTTAATGCATTTTTTGCATAAATCTGTCCAGAAGATTCCTGATTCTCACATTTTGAGAAACTTTACATGAATTTCTTGCAGATAATCATTATATATAGATATTCATTTGAGTTTAAATCTTGGTTAGGATCCTCTGTATTATAAAAAGTGAATATGAAAGGCTATTTACAGCCCATTTTACTTTATGTACATGTAAAATGTTTCATAAGTCCAAGTGCAATGGAAAAATTTGAAAGGATGGGACCCTTAACATGTATTAAAAAAGTAAATTTAGATTTTATGCTGACTTTAAGGTGCCTAAACCAATCCTTCAGAACCCTTGAAATTCTATTAAAACTAGAACATAATTTCTCGCTCATTTATTATTTAGTATTTAGTATTTAATGAGTCTTATGATGTTTATCCTAACCTTATGCACTTTTTAAAGTCATTCTAATATATTTTTAATCCACGTTGACTTTACATTAGCCCATTCCTGACCTGTTTTGTTGATTGTACTCAAAAAGTACGTGCTAAACCAGTGTCGAGACGTTCCCTTAGTGACATCAGTGGCTCCATTCAGTCATTCGCTGAGATTAATATGAAAATCCACCAACATACACACACAAACAAAACACAACACAACACAACAAACATTTGTCTCCCCCCACACGAATACATGCACATCCCTCGACCTTTCCGAGACCCACACACCTCTGGCCTAGTATTTGCAGAGCGCACCGCTGATAGTAGGCCATCTTACGCACCTTTTGGGATGGTGTGTGAGTGTGTGTGTGTGTCTCTCGCAAGGTGAGTTGCAGCTAGAGGAGAAGGCAGGCTCGCGGTCAGCAGGGAGCGACTGGGCCGCGGGGAGAGGCTCTTAACTTCTGTCAGGTACAAATAACCACGCCATTTTTCACCTCCTGATTTTGAGCGCCGCAAGTCTCCTCAGTCATTTGAACTCTACACACATCCCATGATTCAATTCTGACTCTGGACACTTTGAGAGGCACGAGCGCAACAGATCTGAAAACAACACAACGGCCCGTCCGATACATGTGATCTGTGCTCATGCGCTCAGGCTGTATTCTAATAATTGCATAACATTGCCAAGAGACGTGGAGCTTCAGTCAAACTGGTGCACTCTATCTTAGGGATCAATTAATTTATTCCAAAATACCCTACTGGTTAAAAGTTTGGACATGCTTGAATTATTTTATTAATTAATCATAAAAACCTTTTGATATAAGGACTTGTGCTAATGTACGTAAATGCTTAAAATAAATTTTTTTTAACACAAATGCATTTTTAACATTCATAAAATTGTGGTTATAAGAGTACACGTCTATAGATGTTTTTTTTTTTTTTTGGAAATGTTGAAAAAAAAAGTCAGGATTATGGATTCTATTATTATTATTATTATTATCGGTTGTTTTTTGGGGGTTTTATTTTACATTTGTCTACTTTGCCATGTCATAAAAATGTCATTAAAATATATGACATATTTAGATAAATACCCAGTCCAACTCATCGCAATAAATAATTAAAAAAAAAAAAAATTAAATTAATAATAACTAAATAAATAAATCTGGTTTTGGGTTTCAAATGTTTCAAAAAAAGAACGTTTTTGTAAAACAAAAGATGTTTACTCTTATGAGTGTATATTACTTTTAAATTTATTTAATTTTCCTTTTCATAATAATAATAATAATAATAATAGTTTTTGCCTTGGCAATTAGTTCAACTGTTTCAATTTTTTCAAAATAGCCATGTGACACCACTTGACATTTTTAAATTATATCATCAAATTAAAAATTAATTTAATCCTTTTCAACTAATTCTAAATCAAAATTTCAAAATGTTTCTGTTTCATCATTGATTCTTCAGCGGTTGTTGTTTCATGTGCTGGCATAAACGCTTTTATCCAAAGCAACTTACATTTCATTCAAAGTATACATTTTATCAGTTCATGAATTGCCTGGGAATCAAACCCATGACCTTGCTGTTGCTAGCGCCATGCTCATAGTTTGAGATGTAGGAACTAGATTGTCATGGTACATAAACATACGCAGTTTGTATCTAATTAAATAGTAGTTGAATAAATATCCCACCTACAAACATTAAAATGTTGTTTTTCTGTTTGAGCCAAACAATTTATTCAAATGTTCTAGCAGTAGCTGTTGTTGCAGAGGATTTTGACACTTTTAGGCATCTCAGAGCTGCTAGATGGTGCTGTTTGGTAGCATTGCCTGGTTACACCACAGACAGTTTAAGTGGACTCACATTGCCTTGTTTCTTCATTTTAAAATGTATATTATTATCACAGACTCAGTCAAATAACATAAGTATAGATTTGGTCTGAAACAATGTAGAAATCACTGAGAGCTGGATTAATGTTCCTGAGTGAAAGGCTCTCTCGCTTTGCCCAGGAGCCCTTCTGTTTGTGTGTGTGTGTGTGTGTGTGTTGGTGTCAGATGTCTGTCTGCCATGCTGCACATCAGTCATTACTTTGAACTACCACAAACGTGTCACTCCATCTCTCAGTTTGATGTCTGCGTCAGATCAGAGTTTTACACACAATGGAGGCGCTCTGTGTTTCTGCTCTGCTCTCCGCTTCAGCCGCAACCTTTCTAAGCTGTAGAAACACAACACAACTTATATATATATATATATATATATATAAATGGCAATTATTTTTACTGATGAAATAAAGGATGTTATGGTCTTGCTATACAGGAATATATAGAGGGAACTGAATCCATGACACATGACCTTGTTGTTGTTTGCTAAAAACCAAAAATAGTCAGTAAATGAGATTTATATGTTTTGCTGATAAAATGAAAGATTTTATGATCTCAGGATTAAATACATACTCAATTTACATTACATTCAAAGCATATATTTTAACAGTTACAAGAGAATTGACCCTTGCTATCTAAAAAAAAAAAAAAAGATCAGTAACCAGGATTTATTATATTTTACTAATGAAATGAAGGATGTTATAGTTTGTATATAAAATGTATATACATATAATGTATAAAAGAGCGAGAGAGAGAGAGAGAGATTATTATATTAAATATGATCATTTTACATCGTGATGTTTCTTTGTTTAAATTCTTTAAAATCCTAAAACTTTAAGGTTATTTACAAGTTTAAATCATATTTTTGAATTAGGTTTTCAGTATAATCCCAGAGGTTTACATATACAGTATTTAACATAGATTTTTGCCATAATATTTTAATTATGATTCAATATGAATCTCCATCTCAGTACGTTACTAATATTGTGGTATCCAATATTGTCAATATTTGCTGATTGATTTAAATATGCGCATTTTCCACATATACACCCAGTGTATAAATAAATAAACCAAATAATAATAATAATAATGATGATGATGATGATGAAGTGACTGTTTTAAAAATTTATTCAACCCTTAATTGAAATATTCACCTTTTTTTTTTTAAATACACTCAACGTATAACTTAAATCTAAATAATAATAATAATAACAATGTAGGGACTGTTTTAAAATTGTATTCAACCCCTAATTATGATTTTCTCTTCTTTTTTAAGAGCACTGACTAGAGTACGATCAAAAAAAAAAAAAAAAATGCCAGTATAAATAATTTATTTTGAACTGAAATCATTCTCCCTTGGAAGCAGTCAAAAAGTGAATTCCCTCGATTTTTTTCCATAGCAAAAACGGCTTGTGTTTTCATTTATTTTACAATAATTTTAAGCCCAAGAAAATGTAACTCTGTACATTTCCATGTGCAAAGCCAAAGCACATATATCAAGAATGAAAGGATCATTTTAAACACATAAACGATCAGTCTGCAGTTTTTGTTATGCCAAACGGCCAAAAATAACAACTAAAAAAGGCCCATAGATATATTCTTTCATATTTTTTTATTTGGCTGTAAACTTTATCTGAAGGGTGTCCTGTCTGGGGGCCCGCGCTGTCCTCTTCAAGTGCTCTCTTGATTTGAAATATTGTCTTACATAATGAGGGAGAAAAATAGAGCGGCTCTGCACTCCTGCGCCGGTGTCAGTTTAATCAATCATTTTTAAACACAGGCAAGCATGGAGAGTCTCCAGCCCGGCATCCGCCGCATCCTTCCCCTGCTCCGGTCTAGCACGGCGGCAGCAATTCATCATCACTCAAAAAATGAAAGCGCTGGTGTATCAGACTCGTCCTTGCCTCTTCTTGGATTTAAACACAGAGGTGGGGGCTGATGGGAAGGGTGGCGGTGGGCCGATGGCGGGAGATGATCGGTGATGTAAGAAAGGAGAGTTTTCCCTCTGCTCTCTTTTTCTTCCTTGTGCTCGTTCTCCTGTCTTTCCATCTCCTTTGCTCTACTTTCCTCTTTGCGGCATTTTGAAAGCGCGGGACGTCGGAGGCCAAAGGTCGGGATGGCGGGAGGTCGAGGGGTCGGTGCGCAACTTGAATGGGGGCAAAGAGGAAGCAGGCCTCATCTTGCGGACTTTTCCCTGTGGAAAGTTTGGAATGGGCCGTTTATAAGTCTCACACACTCAATTACACTCACTCGTCCTTTCAACATATGAATTTCAGATCCATTGGGATTGTCCGTTGGTTTGGAGAGGAAGCCGTGCAGGTGAAAAGTTCAACCTGTCTATTTTCAACGGGAAAACACGTACAGGCGATAAATTTTCAATCACGTTAGGGATGTTCAGGCCATGAAAAGCAATTACAAACTGTGATGTCTTTGTGATGTCTTCTTTTAAGTGTCTTGTTTGTTGTTTCAACGTGACTTTACCTGATGTTTGCGTTCTGTGGTCACACCCGTGTAGGTCAAAGACTCGTCGCGGGTTTGTATCGGTGCTTCATCTTACACTCCAACACATACAAACGCACACACACTGACATTTAAAACCGGTCTGTGGATGTTCCCACATTATCCCTGGTGGATCATCCCGCTCTGCATTTTTGTGCCGGGAAATGTCGCCCCACGGACTAATTATCCCCACCTAAATGCATAAACATGGCAGGCTGTGATTCCGCTTTCTTTTCCTACTCCTCACTGTTCTCAACTGGCCGCGCAACTCTAAACGTGCTTATTTTCCTCTGCTAGCAGAGCGCACAACACAAGCCGACCAGTTTGTTATTTCATGTGGTGACGAAATAATTCACTCGCACTCGTTTCGCTTGTTTCATTTGCATCAGTGTTTAATTTAATGGTCTGAAAGACACTCTTAAGAACTTAGAGGAGTGTCTGACAATGCAAACAAAGTACAACCTCTAGTAAAATCAATCATACACGTAAATACTCATGTAAACAATGTGCTGATGAAAGCTTGTTAGCCCTTCAGGGATGTTTGTGTGTGGTAATTATTTTTGTTACACAGCAAGTTATCAACCTGGACACACTGTTTTGTTCCAAAATCTAATGTATTTTGTTATATAGACAGGATTTAAAGAATCTTATGTGAACTCCGAATGCAAAAGAATGTTTAGAATGTATTGCGATAATCTCAGAAAAAAAGTTAATTTAAAATGTATTAGTGGTGGACTTTCAGTGATTCTTCCTACAGGTTTCATCATCATTCCAGTAGATTGTGACAAATGGTTGTCAAAACAGTGATTCATTCAGAAACGAAACTTGCGACTGATATGAATTAGTCACTGAATCATTCGCTCAACTGATTCATTCAAAAATGCAGATTCATTCAAGAACGAAACTTATGGCTGTTTATGAATGAGTAACTGAATCATTCGCTCAACTGATTTATTCAAAAATGTAAAATCATTCAGGAATGAATTAGCCAGTGAATCATTCGCTCAACTAAATCATTCACAACGCATATTCATTCAGGAACGAAACTTGTGACTATTTATGAATGAGTCACTGAATATTCACTCAGCTGATTCATTCAGGAGCCAAACAAACTGCTCTCTTTAAGAGTGAGTCATTAATTAATTCACTCAAGCGATTCGTTCTAAACACTAATTCATGCAGGAACAAAACAAGTGTCTGTGGCTAAATTCAAATATGCATGCTTCTATAATATATTGTAGGCAGTATGTGAAAAGAGTAGCACATCCGAAATCACAGTACTCATAATTTACCCGCAGTACGCAAATTTACCCATACTATTTCCAAGATTCATATGCATCCAATGGGCACTTTACTATCCCATGAGGCCTTCTCAGAGAGTATAACCAGTGAGTAATACTGACTCATTTATTCAACTGATTCATTCAAGACACTGATTCATTCAGGAACTAAAACAGAAGTCTTGCTGAAGTTACTTATTTTATTTATTTCATTAAAATAATAAGTATTGTTATAAATAATCTAATCAGTTTCTTTTATTTAGAAAAAAGAGAATTTATTAACCAAAACTTGTGTGTAATAACTCTTACTAGAGTATTATGTTGTTAGCTTAGCAACATGCTAACCAGAACCCAGAGTCTGCTTCTGGTTGAACAATAGCTGTTTTTCTTTTGTTGTTGTTTTTTTTTTAAGTGAAGTAATTTGTAGTTTATTTATTCCTCTAGCTTCTGCTCATTGTGATCTCATGTTCAAATCACTCAGGCACACACACTTTGTTTCAACATTAGTTTACTTACAAGCCAAACCGCTATATTCAGACAATATTATGGTCATCTTAAAATGCTTTGTCATCGTTTTGCAGTCAATTCATTTTTAATTTATTTCTCAAAGGCCAAGCAGACCACAGGAATCTCAAGATCTTCACAACCTCTTCTGTAACCCGCTTCGGTTTATAGTGAAATATTGAGAAGTTTGAGCTGTTGAGATTCTTGTGGTCATTCCACTTACTGCTAACAGCATGTGGAAACATAAAGCAGCAGGACAAAGCCGGGCACTTTTGGAGAATTACACTCAATTGTGTTTGTTGCGAAAAAGTGTGCAGTATTGTAAAAGAAAGTCACTAGTTCTTCTTTTTCTAAATCACTCCCTGGACTGTTTGGATTTGTATAAACCTCCAGAAAAGAGGAATGATTGAAAGGAATTCAAAGTCATATTTCCTCATTATTTTGTTTACGGGCTGAGGATGGGACCAAATGTTTGGAAGCCTGTATAAACTCTGCTTCCAAAGAAAGGTTGAAGGATTTTATATAAGAATGGCAGTATAAACAGTTCTTGATTAATTGAGGTTTCTTCCATAAATGGTTTTCGATTGTTGATTCTTTCAAAACCAAATCGCTTAATTTAAAGTCAACATTAAATCATAACTGGCCATGTCTTAAAACACTTTCTTGCTCTTATTGTGCACAATTCATCAGTGCACGTTATTCCAAAGAAAAACAATGTTCTTCATAATTGTTCATCAAAATGAAATAAATTGTTCCATCTCTGAAACTGAAAGGTCGAGGTTTAGCTTGAGGCTGCATTAGCCCCTGTTGGTAGATGCTGTAACTACACCATTTGGACCCAAAAAAGCATATTTCTTAAAGTTAAAAAACCCAAAACAAAACAATACGAAAATACAATTTTAAGCTAGAAACATAAATTGTTGGGACTGAACAAGTTGCTGTGGTGCCAGTTAGCACCCAATCATTATGTCATTTCCTGTGGCTCCAAAGTGATTTAGGTATATTTTTATATATATTTAATTTTATAATTTCTATAACACGGAAAAAGCTAAAAATGATGAGTACCTTTTTTTTTTCTTTTTTTTTTTTTTTACAATATTTAGCTTTAATTTATTTTTCATTTTAGTACTTCAGCTTTCTAATTTTAAGTTTATTTACTTTAGGTTTTTCATCTAATATTTATTTATTATTTACACTTTTTCAATTTAAGGAATAGTTGACCTAAATATGAAAATTTGCTGAAAATGTACTCACTTATCCTCTGCAGTGAATGGGTGCCGTCAGAATGAGAGTCAAAACAGCTGATAAAAACATCACAATAATCCAAAAGTAATCCACATGACTCCAGTCCATCAATTAATGTCTAGTGAAGTCAAAAGCTGTGTTTGTAAGAAACAAATCTACTATTAAGACGTTTTTAATTTCAAACTTTTTTTTTCCCAGCTAAAATCCTCTATCCATAATAGTACTTTCTCCTGTGATAGTTCTCCATTTTCAGCAAATTATCATTTTTGGGTGAACTATTCCTTTAACATAATGATTTTTAATAGTTTTAGTTAACAACACTGAGTAGTTGGGTAGTAGCTGAAAAACAACAGATGCTAACCATGCTAATTAATTTTTTATTTGCAAGTGAGTGTGCAGTCGTTTGTCCTCTCCACGCAGCCTTCAAACCCTCACCAGTGGCTCTAATATTGTAATGTGCAGGCAGAGACATGGATCTGGGCGCAGGGTATTTAATAAATGAAACCAAACAAAAACAAAAACAAGAAAAGCACAAGGGAACAATAATATTACAGGAAACAATAACTGACAAAGTACAAGTGAAACACAAGGGCATATATACACAGGGGGCTAACAAGCTTAACAAGAGAACAAGACCTCTGGGGAGATTAATAGAGGGGAACCAATGAATGGACTACAAACTGACTACAAACAGAGCACAGGAAACACTTAAACAGAAAAGTCCAGACAAGACACAGGGAACATGTAAAATAGCCCCCCAGCTAAGAAACAAATCAAAATAAAAAAAGTTAACAAAACAGATCAAAAGTTATCAAAACAGAAAACACACTACAAAAACTCCAGGAGGGTGGTGGAGCAGAGGTAGAACAGGGGGAGGTATAATGGTCCAGACCCATGGAGTGGAAGAGGGCCTGGAGACTGTGGTGGAGTAAGTGACCAGGGCGGAGCCAGTGGATCAGGCTGCCAAGGTAGGGCTGGAGATCAGGACGGAGACCACCAAAGCAGCACTGAAGACCCCCAAGATGGAGCAGATGAGGCAGGAGACCACCACTCTGGATCAGGTGGAATTTGAGACGGCTCACGGCTGAGCAGAAGCCCACTATGGCCGAACAGAACTGTCACAGAGAGCACAGAGAAGTTAGTAACAGCCTCTGTGGTCATAACAAAACAGGCAGAGAGTTCAGGAACAGCCTCCATGGCCATGACAGGACAGGTAGAGGTTTCAGAGACAGCCTCTGTGGCCGTGACAGCACAGGCTAAAGGTTCAGAGACGGCCCCCTTGGGAGTTTCAGCAGCGGTCGCCGCCGCCTTGAGAGATTCTGTAATGGTCACTGCCATCTCGGGAGAAGTGTGTACGGCACAAACACACAAAATGGCAACTGCCTTCACATGAAGCACCGTGAACAAAGGAGCAACCTCAGGGACAGTTAGCACTACGACTGCCAGGCTTGAGGGTGCTGAAGACACCGGGCTTGAGATGCCAGCCGTTCGCACCAACATCAGCGGCGGATCTGTCAGGCTGGACGCCATTGATCAAGTGGCCAGGATGGTGCCGGCTGGTGGTGTCTGTTGTGGATCTGGCTCCACGGCCGTCGAAGCTTGGGTCGTGTAGCTCACCCCAAAAAATGTTTAGGGGATGGATCCTTCTCCACTTCCCCCACAGTGGAGTCTCCCTTGGCATCTGATGTTACTGTCCAGCCTGCTCAACAACAAAAAAAAAAAGTCCATAAGAGTCACTTCATTTAGGGACCGTTTACACGGCAATGTTTTCAGCCAAAAACGGGAAACTTTTTATGCGTTTTGCCTGATTGTTTACACAACAACAAAGATTTGGGGACTGGTTTCAAAGTGCAGGTTTTCGCCACTGTTATCATTTCCGTGTAAACACCCAATACGGGAATCTTTGAAAACGGTGATGTCATGCGCGTGCATAGTATGTGTTAGGTATGTAGACATGCACAGTATGTGTGGATTTTAAAGGCAAGGGTGAACAAACATACACAGCAATGGCGGAGTACATCATACTGTTGTTGCTGCTCAAGAGTTTGCTAATGCTTCTTCAGCAAAGTGTGGATTTACTTCACCAATATTACAATCAACAGCGGAGACACATCATATACATCATATAATCGTCACTTCCCTACAGGTACTATTTACTAACAAGGTGACAGCGCCAACTACTGGCCTGGCATACATAATACAGCGTTTTTGGCTTTTTTCGCGAATATGTGTAAACGCGAAATGTTTTTAAAACGTTGCCGTGTATACATGAAAAACTTTTCTGTTTTTGACTACACCGTTGTCGTGTAAACGTAGCGTTAGTGGAGCAAGGTGGCAGTAAGTCAAAAACTCCCCCACATAGTCCTCAATGGGACGGCCATCAGAATGTAGCAGAGTGCACTCACCTGGTCCAGATTAACTACTGCTAGATCCAAATTTTGGTCAGTCATTCTGTAATCTGCAGGCAGAGAAGGCAGGCACAGGAGATACTTCAACATAAAAGTCCAGACATAGGGAACATGTAACAGTTATGGTACATAGTGCCCACTTTTCATGATCTAATCAATTCTCAGTGTTCTTAATTCTCATTTATTGCATTGAATATTCTATTTCAATTATAGATGCATCACATTGCAGAAGTAAAATGGGTTGCGAACCACTATTTCATGCAAATTTTACATTTTAAGTCATATTTCGTTCTGAATTATAGGTGTACACAACTAGCATAACTAGTTTTGTATAAATATTTATTTAGGTGTACTACATACACAGGTATGACGATTTTCAAACGGTATAAATTTCTGACCTGTATTTCAGCTTGATTTACTCATCGAACAAGCTCAACTTCACCCGTCGAGCGATACTAAACAAACAATGTCAGAAAACTAAAAAAAACCTGTCCTGTATATAGTACACACAACCTGACCCACATCGGCATTTCCTTACGCATCACTGCGAACCGTCTGACACTATTGTGTGCATTATGGTGCTTAATTTGGTGCTTAATTTGTATGCCCCTCATTAACTAGAAGACAGTTAATGAGGATGTTTAATATCTTCAGAGAAAGGGAGTGTCACTACGAGATGAGAGAGAACAAGTTCATACGCTTCCACCGACGCAACAGTGTGAGAATTCCTTCAAAATTACATTTCCAAATTCAGATTCGTGAGAGAGCCGTAATTACTCCAAAATCAATACGCATTGTTGTAAGATAATGAAAATGGTCTGTTGAAGATAAAAGCCAAAGGTGCAGATTATCTCCCCAAATGGAGGGGGAAAAAATATGAAGAAGTAAGAGGAAAATGGATCTGTAATGACCATTCTGACAGACACCGTTTGTGTTTTTAGCCGATGTAAATGTAATATGTTGTTTTGTCAATGTTTCATAACACCTCGCTTTTCACTGCTTCTAATTCGGTAAAGACCAAGAGAGGTAGAAACCAATGTGACCGAGCCAATGCCGTAATAGGGCCAATTATCCAGGTGGAGGAGATGTGGTTTGGAGAGCTACCAAATTACACAACCTTAAAGGCGATGATGGTTGCGCAAACGGGTTTGATTTGTCTGACAGTGCAAATTTACTAGTACACGTTATGAATCCTGCTACTGTATTATGAAACATGCCAGCAACAAGAACAGAGAAAGTGTTTGTGAAAACCATAAATATCACCAAAGATAAATACTTATACACCATAAATTCAGTATAATACTAATACTAATAATATTAATAATAAATAGAATTATTATTTAATATTCTTCAGTAATGGTCATAATAGAGTATATAAAAGTCCATAAAAACTGACTGACTAACTAACAATAAATAAATAAATAAAAAGGTCACACTGTGTAATATATAATAAATTAATATGATATTTACAATAAAAATATTACATAAAATGTTAGATAAAACACATACAATATTATTTACATTATTATTTATATAATATTACATATTATATATTATATAAATTATATGCTATGTAAAGTAATTTAAAATAATAAATAATGGTAATAGCAATGTATATTTCATATAACATTTTGTATAATAGAATTTTGTATTATAACTTATATAAATATTATTTTAATATTATATTTAATTATGAAGAAGAAGAAGAAGAATCATCACTATCATCATCATCATAAATTCTGGAATTTTTTTAGAGCTTCTGATAACCACAAAACCATTCTTTTCACTCCAAACAAATAAAATACTTCCATTTTTTCTCATTTAATATCCTGTTTTTCAAAAAAAAAAAAAAAAAAATCACATAATGTAAATGAAGTAGGTGGCAAACACTGTTTCATGTTGACTTTCCAGTAATAATTATTTTTGAAAACCATTGTAAGATCGACTTATTTGAGTTTGGACCAACATATTTTCTTCTTTTAATACCATAGAAGTGCAATTCCACACAGAAACGCTGCTGCAAGTTATCTTTCGTCACTGCTGAGCTGACTATCATCTCTAAAATGAGGAGAAATGAGAGGCATTATTTGCCTGACAGGCTTGTTATAAAGAGTAAATGAGAAAACATGTAAGCAATCAGTGCAAGGAACACCCAGACATCATAAAACGCTTTTAAATCAAGGGACCTGAAGTCAATAGGCCAAGCAGAGTATGTAGAGATGATTTTGAGGAAAAAACACACAAAGATTAGATAATAGTAGCCTAGTAATGGGAAATAATAATAGCAGAAAAAAGGATAATGAAATACTGATGGCAGATGCACAACAAAAGCTTCAGGCCGAACTAATTCAGAATGATTGGCTGATTAAAACACAGACTTTCACTTTCAAATAACAAATGACTGGCCACACAGATCAGCCATAACTGACAATAAATAAATAAATAACAGTCACTTTATCATCACTTGTCAGGGGCAGATCAATAAGAGAGTCCAGCAACAACAACAAAATACTACATAGAATTTCAAATTATAGCGTGAAAGGTCAATATGCCACATTGTGTGATATGTAATAAATTAAACATAATATTAAAATAATGTTTATATTAATAATATATCAAATTTTATAAAAAACTATAAAAACGATATATTATTTTTAAATTACTTTAAATAGTACAAAGTACACAACTTATAATATATGTAATATCTCATTTTTAATATAATTAATATATATATATTTGGACACTGACTAAATTTTCATAATTTTGGCTCTGTATGCCACCAGAATAGAATTACAATGAAACAATCAAGATGAAATTGAAGTGCAGACTTTAAGCTTTAATTCAAGGGGTTGAACAAAAATATAACATAAAAAGCTTAGGAATTACAACCAGGGGCTCAAATGTAATTGGACAAATAAATATAATCATAAATAAAATTTTGTTGAGAATCCTTTGTTTGCAGGCAATGACTGGAACTCATGGACATCACCAGAGACTGGGTTTCTTTCTTTGTGATGCTTTGCCAGGCCTTTACTGCAGCTGACTTCAGTTGTTGTTTGTTTGTGGCTCTTTCTGCCTTTAGTTTTCTCTTTAGCAGGTGAAATGCTGCACAGTCGGGTTGAAATCAGGAGACTGACTCAGCCATTGCAGAATATTCCACTTTTTACCTTCAAAAACTCCTGGGTTGCTTTTGCTGTATGTTTTGGGTCATCGTCCATTTGTACTACCTTTATGAAGCACCACCCAATCAACTTTCCTGCATTTGGCTGAATCTGGGCAGAGAGTATATCCCTGTACACTTCCGAATTCTTCCGGCTGCTTCTGTATTCTGTCACGTCATCAATAAACACCAATAGCCCTGTGCCACTGGAAGCCATGCATGCTCATGCCATCACACTGCTCCACGTTTCACAGAAGATGTTGTTTGCTTCAGATCACGAGCTGTTCCAAGCCCTCTCCATACTTATTTTTTTCCGTCATTCTGGTACAGGTTAATCTTAATTTCAGCCATGCAAAGAATGCTTTTCCAGAAGTGGTCTGGCTTTTTTTTTTTAAAGATGTTTTTTGGCAAAGTTTAATTTGGCCTTGTTTGCACCTTGTGGCAAACCCTCTGTATTTGCTCTGGTGACGTCTTCTCTTGATTGTAGACTTTGACAGTGACACGTCTACCTCCTGGAGAGTGTTATTCTCTTTTTTTGTTTTGTTTTTGAAGCCTAACAATTGTCTGTTTCACTTGTATGGAGAGATCCTCTGACCGCATGATGTGGGTTCACAGCAACAGCTTCCAAATGCAAAGGGCACACTTAGAATCAACTCCAGACCTTATACCTGCTTAATTGATGTAGAAATAACGAAGGAATAGCCCACATCTGTCCATGAAACAGCTTTTGAGTCAACTGTCCAAATATGGTCCCTTGAAAAAGAGGGGAGGTACATATTAAAGAGCTGTAATTCCTTAACCTTTCCTCCAATTTTGATGAGAATACCCTCAAATTAAAGCTCAGAGTTTAAGCCCACATTCATTATATAACTGTAACTTGAATATGTTTTGGTCAACAGCTAAAATAGTAAAAATTGTGCCTGTGTCCAAATATATATGGACCTAACGGTATAAGTGTGTGTTTATTGTATTTTTATATAACATTATGTAATACTTTTCATTTAAATGTTATATTAATTTTATTTATTATTATATATTACACATTGTGGCCTATTGACCTTATACTACACTGAACAAAATTATAAATGCAACACTTTTGTTTTTGCCCCCATTTTTCATGAGCTGAGCTCAAAGATCTAAGACTTTTTCTATGTACACAAAAGGCCTATTTCTCTCGAATATTGTTCACAAATCTGTCTAAATCTGTGTTAGTGAGCACTTCTCCTTTGCCGAGATACTCCATCCACCTCACAGGTGTGGCATATCAAGATGCTGATTAGACAGCATGATTATTGCACAGGTGTGCCTTAGGCTGGCCACAATAAAAGGCCGCTCTAAAATGTGCAGTTTTATCACACAGCAAAATGCCACAGATGTCACAAGTTTTGAGGGAGTGTGCAATTGGCATGCTGACTGCAGGAATGTCCACCAGAGCTGTTGCCCGTGAATTGAATGTTCATTTCTCTACCATAAGCCGTCTCCAAAAGGGTATGGTATGGGCAGGCATATATTTTGAATGCACAGAGATACCGTGACGAGATCCCGAGGCCCATTGGTGTGCCATTCATCCACGACCATCACCTCATGTTGCAGCATGATAATGCACGGTAAAACTGCACATTTTAGAGTGGCCTTTTATTGTGGCCAGCCTAAGGCACACCTGTGCAATAATCATGCTGTCTAATCAGCATCTTGATATGCCACACCTGTGAGGTGGATGGATTATCTCGGCAAAGGAGAAGTGCTCACTAACACACATTTAGACAGATTTGTGAACGGTATTTGAGAGAAATACGCCTTTTGTGTACATAGAAAAAGTCTTAGATCTTTGAGTTCAGTTCATGAAAAATGGGGGCAAAAACAATAGTGTTGCGTTTATAATTTTGTTCAGTGTATATAATTTCATTTGAAATTATATTATTATTTATAGAATTACATAGTATTTTTATTATTATTTTGAAAGCATAAATTATACAATGATATATTATTGAATTATTTTACATAATATTTTAAATGATTTTACATAGAACATAGTAATGCATAATACAATTTTAATACATGCAATATGAAAAGTAATATAACATTTTAAATACATTTTATATCATTTTGATATTTTTTTCCATATAAATATTTGATTTACATTTTATAGTATTGTATTCTCATTTATTACAAAGCACAAACTTGTTCAGCAAAGCAGTTCATTAAAAGTTGCTTGATAGATATCTATGCAATTCTATGCTATGCAATTCTACCCTGTTCAGTGGATGTGATTATACTGTCTTTTTGCTGTCTTTTTTTCCAAGTAATTTTTTCCCCTTGTTATTTATTCTCCCTGAATCCATTCCCTAAGTGAAATAACAACCGTTGCTATTATGTAGAGAAAAGCACAACAAGCAATTGTTTTCTTCCTGAGATGAACCATTTTAAAAAGAAATATTACTGTAGCATGTCAAAGTCGATTCCTTATTGCAAAAATGAGGTGGCTGAAAACAGTCAAATGTTCGGGGGCTCTTGATGTCTTGCCATTTCTTGAAGTTTGATCTTGCCGTACAGTTTGAAGCTGGAATATAACATGGCTAGAGGCCATCGTCAGTGTAAACACACCATCTCCAAACCTTGTGAGACGCATGCCAGAAACAGCTGATCAAATCTGGAAAAAAAAAAAAGATTCGTAGTGCAGCATTTTCAGATGGTTGTGATGGATCTGAAATCACAGTAATTACAGGCTGATAAGCAGAAAATTGGTGTCGGGTTATTTTAACCTGTCAGAACAATTTGTAGATGTACAAAATGTAACTTTAACATCACATTCTATGTTTAACAAAGACACTTAAAGGAACAGTTCACCCAAAAATGAATATGTGCTGAAAATTTAGTCACATTCAAGCCATCCAAGATGTAGATGAGTTTGTTTCTTCATCAGATTTTTAGCATTCCATTACTTGCTCACCAGTGGATCCTCTCCAGTGAATGGGTGCCGTCAGAATGAAAGTCCAAACAGCTGATAAAAACGTCACAATAATCCACAAGTAATCCACACCACTCCAATCCATCAGTTAATGTCTTGTGAAGTGAATAGCTGCATGGTTGTAATAAACACCAAGACATTTTTAACTTCAAATAAGCACTTTATTCACAAAATTGCTTTCTCCAGTGAAAAAGTTGCTCATCAATACTACGGAGTCCCATCTGAACCACGAGAGAAATATGCACAGATCAAGCACTGTTTACAAACTAAATCAGTTCTACACAATTAAGTTAGTGGATTTTGATGTGAGAGGACAAAACTGTATGGACTTTTTTCACTGAAGGAAGTGTTATTATGTATTATGGACTCAATTATGAGGCTTTTGGTCGTGGGTCTTTTGATTATGGGTATTTTGGTCAAAGTGAAAATAAATTAAAATAATTTTTTTTCTTACAAACATGTAGATTTTGCATTATGTTAAGATGTTAACTGATGGACTGAAGTTGTGTGGATTACTTGTGGAATACTGTGATGTTTTTATCAGCTGTTTAGACTCTCATTTTGACGGCACCCATTCACTGCAGAGGATCCATTGGTGATGTGGTACTAAATTTCTCCAAATATGTTCAGATGAAGAAACAATCTCATTTAAAAATAAATAAATAAATTGTCTGGACATCTAACAACTTTGCCTCAGTGGACCATCAGAGGTTTATTTAGGATGAAAGTGTTTTTCACCAAAACTCCATGTGGCAGATTGGCTTCAAAAATGTTCTTGATCACTTTTGGACACTTGACACTTGACACTTTAACACTAGAGCTTTTCTTGGAACTAACTTCATTTTTCTGAGCCATTTCAGCAATGACATTTAAGCAACTGGTCATGAAGTTAGTTCCAAGTTCACGCAGGTGTCGTTCATCAAATTAACATGTTCCACTAACATTTCACATAAACGTTTCCAAATACTTCTTCTATAATAATTTGAAACCTAACAAATGTCCATTTGTAAAATGACTTGCTTGAAAAGTATGCCTAATGGCATTTAGTTTCATATTATGTTATATAATTCAAACACATTCATACTTATTTAATGTGGCATCATGAGTGTCCAAATAGGGGTCAAAGTCTGTTGGCGTTTTCAGACTAATTTATTTGTTTAATAACACAAAGAAAAATATTTCATCTCATGTATTAAACTGGTACGTGATATAATTTGAAATACATGACTTTATTTGATTACTTTGATTTGAGGAAAATGTTATGAGATTACAATACATCACTTTATTTATGTATTTTGGTTTTTAAAGACATTTTAACTAGCGATATCTTTTGATTTGATTATAGGGCACCAAATTCGGCATATTCTACAACACTAATAAAATTACGAAAATTAACCATGGTTTTACTACAAATAAAACCAAAAAAACATGGTTACTATAGTTAAACCATAGTAACCACAAATTAACCATTGTTTTGCTACACTAACCATAGTTTAACCATATTTGTAGTAAAATTGTGGTTATACAAATCAGTAATCAATACACCAAAAAAAACATGGTTACTACACTTTTACTACAATAAAACCATGGTTAATTTTCGTAAGGTGTTTTGGACCGCAAGCTTCACGAGACCAGCGAGAACCAATTGCGTTTGAGCTACGCCACTCACCTTCGCGCCAAATTTAAATTAGCACGTGTGAACAAAATTAGACGCTGTGGCAGAATATTAGATTTATTTATAAGTAAACAACGACTTAAAGGTCGAGTTCCCCCGTTTCCTACGTCTTGGAATATTGTTCACCACTCGTGTGGATTATATATATAGGCTATATTTTTATGTTTTGGGTTTTTTTGATAGTCCGTTCGCATTCACTCTCTTCGTTTGGACTAAAGGGTCAAACGGGTTTGGAACAAAACACAGGTGAGTAAATGCTGACAGAACTGTAACTTTTATTTCTTTAAACAGGAATGCTGTTTCACATATGACAGTTTGACAGTTTTCTGCGTGCAAACTGTTGCAGCCTTTAGTTCCGTTTTGACCTTTCAGCTAAACGTAACCTCGACGTAATCGCGCACGCGGTGAACTTGACTTGTTTAGCGTTGATGATTCAAGTTGCGAGAGCATGCCAAAGTCCACGTGCAGAGCTTTGAGGGGGCGTGGCTCTTCCGCGCTGATCACATGCGGCAGGCGTGCTGTTTACAATTCCTCCGGGAGAACCTGCATCTGCTTCGACACCAAACCAACTATTTCATTAATAAGGGCCCCTCAAGTTTGGCATTGTTTAGTATCAAAACACGCCCTTAACATGCCGCTATAAAACTTTGCTTTCCCTGAAGGCGAAGGGTGCTGAGGCTTTGATCAACCGCTGAAGTCAGAGCTCAGACCAACTTAATCTACTGCGCTCTTCCACTGATTAAACAAACACAACCAGAGCGACACTTCACTTATTCAGTCAGTGTGCATAAGCTACATTTGTGGCTATGCAAGATACTGTTTACACAGTAAGTGGTTAAACCTGAACTAAAAAGGGTATGAAAGTTTCCAATGTGCACTGTTTTCATATCAACATATTATATGCGTTATATTTTATTACAAATATGCATCAGAATCATAAAATAAATATCTTACATTTTTATTAACCCTTAATAATGAATAATGAATTTAATGGTATATTTCTTATACCAAGTAACTTGACCTGATGTTGAGATCCTTTTTCATTATTATTATTATTATTATTAGGCCTATTATTATTATTTATTTATTATTATTTTGAAAAAAAAATTGGAAATAAGGCCTAGGCCTATATTTGTAGGCCTATCTCTCAGGATCCAGAACCATTTAGAGGTTAAAAAGTTGTATGGTGATAATATAGGCATTTGTACTGGAAAACTTTGATGTGTAATGCCTAAATCTTAAATTAATTGCTAAAAGATGGTGATAATAATGATAATATGTGTCCAACAAATGTTCAGTATATTTATGCATATGTTAATATTTCATTTTTCACTTTATCTTCTTTTTTTCTTTTTGCTGGCATGCATTTATCATAAACAGTTGACAGACAAAAAACTGGGTATTGACTCATGTCTCCATTAACAATAACTCAAACCAATAAGGGAAAACCCAAAGTAAAGAATAATAAAGAGAAAATATTTTTAAAGTTTCTGGATGTTTTGTAAATGGCTAGTGCTTTTCTTCTCAAATACGTGAAGAATTACTTAAAATTGGTATGAAATAAAATGCAATTTATAAAACAATGTTCATCACCATTGAAATGATAATTTATAGAGTAACCAAACATAAGGTGAAAAAAAAAATTGCTGCACACATATAGATCTAGGCTATGCCCATATATAGGCTATAGGCCTATATATATATATATATATATATATATATATATATATATATATATATATATATATAGGCCTTTTTTCATCAATATTTCTGTAAGAAGTATTTGACTGGGTACAATATCAGCTCTCATATGCACTTTTTATCACGGCTCATAAACCAAACATGTAAGTGCAGGGATTCTAAAAACATGTATCATAGGATCCTGTCAGGATCGTCTAATTTGAGCGGTTTGTGCCCTTCTAGATGACGCATTCTGTTTTTTACAGCGGAAAATGTGCGTCTGTGTCATCAGAAGACGGGCAAAGACATGAAAGTGCCAGTGTTAATAGGTCTCACACACATCCATTCATCGGCTATTGACAGTGTGTCCCTGTTGAGCGGCTGCACTGGAGCTTCTCTCTAGCGCTGCCAGTGGACAATCAAACCTACACACCCACCTCTGTCTACACTCGCCTGTTCAACATTTCTTACTTCTGCTAGAAAAATACATAGCTACAGCAAACCTCTGAGCTCTGAATCGCATCGCGGCGCGTCGTGATACACCAGCAGCAATAGCTCCAAAAGAAAGCACAACATGGAGTCCCCTCCAGATCCAGCGAGCGACCCGGGCAACGGCGTCTCAGAGCCGGTTACCCCGGTCAGGGAAACCCCGGTAAACCTGGAGACCCTCCGCAAAGCTGAGCACCAAGCCCCGGTGCGCCGGCAGAGCTGCTCCAGCACCAACAGAGGTGAGAGACAGCGATTCTTTGGAATCGATACGACATTGATTCTCCGTAGTATTGATGAGCAAAACTTCAAAGTGAATTCATTTTAACTTAAATGGCGCGCGCGGCGCGTCAAAATCATTCCAGTGCGTTTGGTTCACTGGAAAAGCGCGTGGCGAATAGGAATAAACGGCATTTGTGAAATATATAGGAATTAGGATGCTTTTAGAGTTGATGTGCTCGTATAACCGAATGATCCCGCTATTGTTGTGTGATGTATGACAGCACTGACACTGAAGACTAAAAAATAAACAGATGCGCGTTTATTAAAAAAATCAAAATTTGACAGAATGAAAGTTAATTTCCGATTTAAAAGTGGTGTGAAATAATATATATACATAGGAAGATATCAGAATGTTATAATGTGTATTAGCTACACACAAGTCGAACTTATGTGGACTGTAGGCTATTTTAAAACGATAAAATTTACGACAATGTTTTTATTTTTATATATGCTTATTTGTTTTTGTTTTTTAAACGTTATATATTAAAATTTCATTCATTAGTTGTCAGCATGCCTTTACTTGATTTTTGCACTTGTTTGGATGCTAGCCTAGTTGGACGCATTTAAACACTAATTTCGCATAGCCTATATAAAATATAGGCTGTTCAAAGGCATTTGGACTTCCCGCAATGCTTTAATATCTAATTTTAATAGAGATTTGTGTAAATATGAGTGTTGTACAGTACAGACAGTAGGTTTTTTTAGCCACTCCCCCTTCGGTGTCTCCATTCAACTCATCCAAGTTCAGTGCAAAATGTATCTGCGATTATACAGACATAAAGTGAACAAGTGACACGGCACTGCATAAAGTAACGTTGAATGTCTGTTCAGGTTGTTGTGTGTCGCGCTGAAGGGTATATTTAGAGGCTGATATAGTGAATGTGGAATGTAAGCTGGTTATGTAACAAGTTTTGCCATAAACAGAGCAGGGAAAATCATTCGATATCTGTAATGTCGGAGTCTGGGGTTCAGCGTGTGTTTTGTATGATTGCACTCTGGCGAATATGTGTAATGCTATTCGTAATTGTCGTTTTTTTTTTATTGGTTGATGAAACAAAATTGCACATAAAATCGAGACATGAACTCTGTTCCATTCGCTTTCAAAACGAAAATATTACCGCTGGACTGTGAAGTCAGCCGCGCGTGTGTTTGGTTCTTGAGTTTTAATGTTTGTCGCCAATTAGAGAATAAAGAGAAATGATGTTGAATAGCGAAAATGAATTTTACGGGGCTATAATAAATCTCTCCTGCTCTCTAGCCGTTGTTTCACTTTTGTTGCTTGGTACTTTCCCAGCACTGTGCAGTTATATAATAGCAGTCAGAAGAGGCAGGTATAGGGAGGCACTGTCCGGATGGGAGTTTTTAGGCAAGTCTATGCCATTTTTTATTTTTTTTTAAAGAAGGAGATTGACTTTGAGACACTCCTAACCTGCTGACCTATATTCACCCCCACCCTTTACAGCAGGACTAAAGTGTATCTGGAAGGGAAAGGCAAAAGAAAGAACGCCTCAGTCCTGTTATGTAACCTTTGTGTGAATGGGCGATGAGAAACAAAGTGTTCAGCGGGACTGTTCCCTTCAGCTGTGTTAGAAATCCACTTTGCTTTCGCAAGACTTGTGCAACAAGCACACCAGCAGTCAATAGACCTGTGCTGTCATGACGTCAATTTGTAGGCTGTTTAGAATGGAGGGGTTTGAATTATGACTAAAATAAATTATGTCAGAGACATTTGGTCCTGTGGCATAAATGATACACAGTCATACCTTAAATATGAATTTTGAAGCTTTTATGTTAGTTGCTATTGAAGCAATACAAAGATTTCTGATTCATCAAGGACACTCAGTCGCATCCTTTAGGTTGTTGTAGTCCTTATTTAGCCCTTTTCACAGCTTGCTTAAAAAAAGCCTTCAGAACTCATGTTTTATTACGTAAGATTCATGTTAGAGAAGGAATGATATTCATGTAATGTTAACCAGACACCTTAATTGAATCATAAATCAAAATCCAACATAAAAACAAACCCATAAAATGCTAATAGAGAGTAGATATTATATGAAGAAATTATGATATGCAGAACCATAATATTATTAATAGAAATAATACTTTATAAAAAAAAAAAAAATACAATAAAATAATGTTCAAAATTTTCTACATATAAATGTCAAAATGTTATTTATTTATCACAGTTTTTTTTTTTTTCCCAGCAGGTTAGGGCTGCATAAATATAACAAATCCAAATAAAAAAAATAAATGCAATCACAATTATTAATTTTACATTTACATTTAGTCATTTAGCAGACACTTTTATCCAAAGCGACTTACAAATGAGGACAATGGAAGCAATCAAAATCAACAAAAGAGCAATATGCAAGTGCTATGACAAGTCTCAGTTAGCCTAACGCATTACACAAAGCAAGTTTTTTGTTTTATTATATAATAAATGAAAAAAGAAAACAGATTTTTTTTTTGTAACGTAATAGAATTGAGAATTGAGATACTTATTTTGTGCAAGACGATCACGGAACTGTTTTTGAATTTATTTATTGCTGTTTTAGGTCAAGACAGTGACTAAACTGTGTCAACATAAGTTCAATGAAACATGAGGTAAAAATCACTTAAGTGTTCATGGTGCACTTTTGGCCTCAAGTTTCATTGAACTTGTGATTTGGTGTGCAGATTGTACTTTATTCTCAATTTGAATTAATTCATCAATAATTCTTTACAATTTTTAACACAGATAGAACTTTTTCCTGTTTGTTGGATAAACAGTCAACTTGACTTTTTCCCTTTTAGCAGCATAAATGCTTTGATAAGGCTATAGATATATTGGTTACGATGCTCAACCGGTGCAAAACCCGTCATAAATGCATGACGCTACATACGTGTAAATGCATTGCTTTATTAGCTGTTGTCATTTTAATGTCAGTTTAATTGTGCAGCCCTAATAGACACTATAAGAGAGAGACAGCATAATGACGTTTCATTTTAAATGTTTGTTGATTTGTCGTTATTATGGTATCTTTGGATCATATACATTATTATTAAGTTTTTAAGACTAGGTAAATATCAATGTCACACTCAAGTACATGTTTTAGCAGCTGTGACTGTTAATCATATTTTGGCTGCTTAAACACTTAAAATTGCGGTTTAGTCGGATCTCATAATTACGCACAGTAGGACGCCACATGCGAAACTGCTTTATTATTAGTTAACCACAAGCAGTTTGTGGTTTTGCTTGTGGTGTGTCAGTGAGTTTATTTAGCTTTGGCTGCATTGGCTGTGATTGTGGGTGTCGGAGGCAATCTCAGCACACGGATGAATTAACTACTTTCAGCGGATCTATGAAACGAAGCAAACCGCATTGCTTTGATCTCAAGTGAAAAGAGAATATAACTGAGGCTCTTGGAAGAGTTTGGATGACCGATTACATTTATGAAGAAAATTATAGGAACTCTGTTTCTTTTAATTGAAATTTGTCTTTTATGCCTTTAAGTTGAGAGAGTGAGTTATTATTCAAGTTCAAACCAACTTTTTCCAGCTCTTATTAAGAAAGGCTATAATAATTTGAGGAAAGACGACCTTAAACTGCCCTTTTGTTTTTAGGTCTGATTCATATTTTTGGCACATTTTTTACAGTTTATGTAACAAACATATTGTTTGACCTAAATGTCATCCAACGGGCTAATTTTTTATAAAATATTATGTTGCATGTTCAAGTTGTTCATGTTCATGTCCAAATAACTTTATTAAGGAAACATATAATCAATTTTGAGAAAAGACAACCTTAAACTGCACTTGGATTTAAGGTCGCATTCATATTTTTTGGTACCTTTTTGGCTGTGAAACCTGATGTTTATGTAATAAATGTGTCATTTGACCTGAATGTCATCCAGTGGACTCATTTTTACGCAAATATTACATGCGTGTAATATTACATCTCAGGACAGTAGTCCACACCCATTGTGTTTCTCTATCCTTAAATGCATTTTACCTGTATTATATTTATTATAATCAATTCTGTTTAAATGTTGCATTAGTTATGTGCTAAATTCATTAATTATATTTACTTTAAATCATTTGGTGTATTCTTATTTCAGATATATATTTTTCTATAATTTTTTTTTTTTTTTAGTATTTGTATTTGTATTTTTTTTTTTTGCACAGATCCAAATGATTTAACAAAGTAAAAAATCAGCAAACTTTTTTAATTTTTTTTTTTTTTTTACATGAATTGAATCGTATGTAGTCTTATTTCAGACACATTTATTTTTCTTGCTTTATTGCACACATATAAAATGATTTAACAACAACAACAACAACAAAAGTAAACGATCAGCCATTGTGGCTTAGATTTTTTTGTCAAACATCTGAAATATTCTCCAAATTATAGTGCGTTGTTCAGACAGTACACTTAGCTTTGTCCACAGAAACCAACATCTGGATGTAAAGACTTTTAGTAAGAAACAAATTTTCCCTTTTGTTTTTTTTTACACCATGCCCACACATGGCCTTTGACTGTACAGTGTTTTTGTCTGTTATGATTTCTACCTGTGCTTGTCCTCATCCACAGAAGAACTCAGAGCAGGTCAAACTTCACATTTGACCTTCTAGTAATCAAAAGGCAAAGCTGACTAGACGTGCTGCTATAACCCCGAGTGTTGACACTTGACATCTTGTTTAAAGCAGGTTCTTGAAGGATAACAGAGGGTCAGACAGGCAAGCACACAAATGCTTAAATCGTTTAGAGAGTGTGTTATTACTGCATTTGGCTTCCTCCAGTGCTCAAGGAGGGAGTTTGTAAACAGTCAGTATTAATGCTCTGTTTTTAGCTATGGAGGTTCAGGCTTGTAGCTTTTTTAGGGTTTTTGATCTTATGAAGGTCTTTGGATTTCATTATACTTGTATAACCTTACATGGAAGGAAAACTGGATGTTTGATTTTTAAAAAAGGTGTAGAGCAAGATTTGGGTTACTTAAAGGGTTAGTTCACCCAAAAATGAAAATTCTGTCATTAATTACTCACCCTCATGTCTTTCCAAACCCGTAAGACCTTTGTTCATCTTCGGAACACAAATTAAGATATTTTTGATGAAATCCGAGAGCTTTCTGACCCTGCATAGACAGCAACACAACTACCACATTCAAGGCCCAGAAAGGTAGTAAGGACATCATTAAAATCGTCCATGTGACATCAGTGGTTCAACCGTAATTTTAATAATTTTTATGCTCAAGAAAGCAAAAATAACAACTTTATGCAACAGTTTCTTCTCCTTGTGTCAGTTCTCTTTTCTATATAATGAGAGTTTAGTGACTCATCTGTTAAGTCAAAATGGGACAAAGCACCATAAAAGTTCCTTAATATGAGTAGATGTATAGCGCACATGATATATTTGTATGAAAATAAAATGCAAAATCTGAACAAGGATGCAGATAACATTTCAAAGCTTTGATAGAGGGGTAGAGTTACAGTGAAAAACTCTTTCTCTTTTCACCAAATTTACACTTTCATTTTCATTACCGTAATGCAGCTAAAAAGTAGTAAATATAGGTAGTTCAACAAACATTGCTAATAATTTCTGCCCTTTATTTATGTTTAAAGACTGTTTCTGTAAAGAGAATCTAATGAGAGTCTTCTTTGTGAATTATGGGAATTACAAAACCTCAGCAATAAAATGTCTGAAAACAGTGATAAAACAAAACATTTCTTATTTCAATGTTAAAAGCTTTTGCTTAATGCTGCTTAATAGTTTTGTGGAAACCACATTTTTTGAATTGAAAAGAATTGATTTTAAATAAATCTTTTGTAATATTATTTAACACATGTACATATAAACAACTTTACTGAAGACACTGAAGACTGGAGTAATGATGCTGAAAAAACACAGAAAAAAAATGCATTTAAAAATGTATTCAAACAGAAAACTGTTATTTTAAATTGTAATAATATTTCTATCAAATTAATGCACCTTGGTGAGCAAGATACTTCTTCCAAAACATTAAAGAAGTCTTAATTATTCCAAACTTTTGACTGGCAGTGTAAGTAATGACAAAATGTTCTGTTGCTTTTTTTTTAATCTTGGAAGATCTTGGAAGAAAACTTCTTCTTAGATCGTTCAGACTGGAGTGACTCCAAACAAAGCTCTGCCTTCCAACCTTTTGCCTCATGCACACCTCCACAATTACACGTGTGCGGAGGAATCGGAGGCTTTGCATCAATCACGTTGAGTAGATTTGCAGTGTCATGAGCTAGTTTTAATGGGCTCCTTCCAGTTAACTCTCAGGCATGGCCGAGGTTTGTTTAGACTCGGGTTTGTTGGCGTTGCGGATGCACATGTGCGGAGCAGCGCCTTAACTTAATTTCTCCTTTATTGGAAGACAGCGGAATGACTGTGGGGTCTGCCATCTGTGAAGGACTAGACTATAATTACTTATTAGTTGGCATGGAAGACAACAATATTTTGCTTGCTCCCAGCCTCGGTGTCAGAGTGTGATGGTGAAATCTGTCACCTGGCGGTGTGCTGATTGACTCTTTCCAGCAGGGGGGATATTTTAGCGGCTGAATGAGCCAAGCTGAGCACTTTTATTCAAACCCCACAATTAGCCTAACAGATATTGTGCAGTGACACCAGTGTTTAACGTCCCAGCACCCGATGTGCTCCGGCTTAACCTGTTCACTTTAACACAAGCAACATTTTCACACCTTGTTTGCAGTTTAAAGGAATGGTTCACCCAAAAATGTTGTTCTCATTTTGAGGGACCTCGTTTTAATTTATTTATGTACTTATTTACATATCTATTTAATAAACACAGCCAAATATGTTTGTGTTAAAACATTTAGAAAGCAACATGTTTGCAAAATTAAATAACTGACTTATTGTTGTTGTTGTTGTTAATAATAATAGTAAAATAATAATAACAATAAACGTCTAATACATATTAAATATTTTAATAAATAAAATATATGTAATAAATATAATGAAAAATTAGTGCTGTCAAATCGATTAATCGTGATTAATCGCATCCAAAATAAAAGTTTGTGTTTACATATATATGTGTGTGTACTGTGTGTATTTATATGTATATATAAATACACACACACACACACACACACACACACACACACACATAAATACAAATATATTACGTATATTTCTTTAATATATACATGTATGTGTGTGTACTTATATATACATATAAATATGCACAGTACACACACATATATTATGCAAACAAACTTTTATTTTGGGTGCGATTAATCGCGATTAATCGATTTGACAGTACTATAAAAAACTGTTTATTTAACTTATCATAAAGAATAAAAGTAGTCAAAGTGTTTACTTAAGGAATAATTTTATTGAATAAAATCGTATTAAATGACTTTAAATAAAATGATCGAAATTTGATTTTTTTAAAAATAATTTTAGTTTTTGGGTAAACTGTTTTTTAATATTTTGCATTTTGACATAATTTGCTTAATAGTTAAGCACATTTTCCCCAAAACATTTTAATTACCATAATAATAAATGTTATTTTTACTGCTATTCCTTTTTTTAATTCATGTTACTGTCAAAGTTTCTTATTAAATTCTTGTTACCGTAATACACTATTTTTGTATTACATGTGTGAATTAAAGGCATTATAATAAATCACAGTGTTAAACATTTAAAAGTTAATTAAATTAAAAAAAAAAAAATACTTTATGGTTATTTATTATTTTAATGGTAATGATAAATTATGTTTAAAGAGCTTTTCACAATAAATACTGTTCCAAAACAGTAAGTAAAAAATTATTGCATTAAACATTTTTTTTTTTCAAAAATATACATGCAATTGCAAAAAAAAAAGAAAAAAAAAATAGTGTGCATCCCCTTGAACATTTTTATTAAATTAATTAATTAATTTATTACTTTCATTATATAAAAAAGAGTGGCTGCACTCTCTGAAGAAAGGTATGAAAGTTGTCACTGTGATGGTACCTTTTCAAAATGTACACCTTTGTACCTTATTAACTCCTAAAGTTGCTTAATGGTACATTAAAGGTACATATTAGTACATAAAGTGTAAATATTATAATATTATAATAATGTTTTGAACAACATTAGAGCAAGTAAACAATGACTGGATTTTCACTTTTGGATGAACTGTTCCTTTAACAAGTTGGCTTGCTTCAGTCTGGATACAGATATGCAGTAACATGCTGCTTTTAATGGAGCAGACACCTCTTAATGTTAGTCTGGCCATGGCAGTTGTTTTTGTTGGCTGGCCAGCAACACGCTGCTGAAAACCCCAGCATGGTACGGGCTCCAGTCACTGGCCCCGGTCTGTGGACTGTTAACACTGCAGCCAGCGCTGTTTTACAGCGAGCGGCGGAGTATGTTTACCCAGCGATGACAGAAGATGGATGGGCCGTAGAGGAGTGGAGGCCTCTAAACAAGGTTTCTGTACCAAAAAACTCTCTGAAGCCCAGCGCTGGTCTGCAGCTTTATCTGACAGCCATGCTTCCAGGAGCCGCTGACATTCTCAAATAGCAGGGATTAGGATTTCCCTCTGCTTCAGCAGCCTCGTGGAGGAACTCACCCTTTTGTGCTTATCTGGAAGCAGTTGCGTTCACTAATCTTGATCTGAAGTATGGAAAACGGCCATTGTGTGACAAAGCATTGGTTCAGAAATGGACACTGAGTCATCATTTACTCATGTCTTTCCAAAGCCATATGAGTTTGTTTCTTTTTTTTAATTTTAATAATGCACTGGTCACTGTTTGTCATGCTGTTACGATGAATGGGTACAGAAACATTCAAGCTTCAAAAGAATGCTTCCAAAAACAAAACAAACAAACAAACAAAAACCCGTAAAAATAAAAAAGTAAAATAAAATAATAAAGAACATTTTATTTGTGTACTTTTTTTATGGCTGTCAAAGTTAACGTTCGTGTAAATAAAATATTTTTACTAAATATATTAAATGTGCTTAATGAACAATATTTACTGTTGACAAGCTCTTTAAAAATAACTACACTGAAAAAAAACATTAAAAGAAATTGAATTCTAGTAAAAGAAAGTACATTTCATAAATAATTATGGAATGGCAAGTAACACATTGAATTAAACATGAAATTTTGAAATGGCAGGACTGAAATAATCTTTCTCGTAAAATATATTCCAATAACCTTTATTTTATTTACAACTTAAAATATTCTTCTACAGTGTAATTTCTCATTACCACAATAATAATAATAATAAAAAATACTGTTATGCTACAAAAACTGATGAATTATTTATTCAAATTGTAAACATTGTCAAGGAATAGTTCAATCTGCAAAATTTTCTTAAATAAGGCTTTAAGCAGAAATTTTGCAATACATTCTTTCTTTGATTTTTGTATATATGACCCAGACATTTCTTGAGATTTCTTAGAGCCATCCAAAATTTTTGACTAGTCTCAGATCAGCTGAAAACACCAACCTGGATGCGCAAAGCCAAGTTGTTTTGTGATGCCAAGCGAAAGCCAGGCCAACATCCTGGAGTGAAGAACCCAAAATGAGGATCACTGTTTGGCAGCCTTCCTCCTGACATAATGATGCCTCCCTCCCCTTCTTGTTTTTGATCATCAGAGGTGTGATGTATCACACCATGCTATGGTTTAGGATGGGTGTTTGTACGATGTGTTTGCTCAAAGGTTAAGCTGTGTCATTTAACGTATTTCATGTGTGATCTACCATAAACAATCAGTTAACTTTCCAAAGCGCCTTTCCTCCAAAGAGACGTCAGATTCTCGCTAAGTGCTCTACTGGTTTAAAAGACTGATCACTGATGCGCTTTATATTAGATAAACAGGGCAGAACAACACGTTGAAGCTGGGAACGATCAATATCTCTTAGAAGCCCTGAAACCGGTCTCAGCGTTTTCACATGAAATTATTGCTGTACACCACAACTCAAAGTCCACTAGAGTCTGACTAGTCAGACATTATAAAATCACCTTTGGAGTAAAGATACCGTGTAGATATCATGAGACTTTCAGTTGTAGTGTCATGCGTAAATTTGAAAGAAGCCTAATGTTTAATCATATTAACAGCTTTTTTTTTTATAAAAGGGAAGTCAAGATGAAAACTATAGATGATATGGAGTTGGTACGTGGGTTTTTGTATTCTGCCACACATTTAATCTTTGGTCCTGCATATGCACTTTAGTGACATTTGATTCAATATAATGTGTAGGCATTGTGATTTGAAATGCAAGAACAACAAATTTGTGTAAACAGTTTGCAAAACCAATCTTGCATAAATTGCTGTTTAATACGAGTTTTATGAATAGTTTTACTTCATGCTAAAATTTAGAAATGGTTTTGCTCATTGAATGCGACATTTTATGTAAGAATGGTTTTATCAGTGATTTTTGACATTGAATTGATTGACAATTTTATGAATGCTTTAGTTGTTGAATTGATCAACAATTTACACAAAAGTGCTCTATGAATAGTTATACTCATTGAATTGATTGTAACGATTTACGTTTTCAACGGTTTTACAAAATTGTAAAGTAAATTTGAGAATTGTGCAGTTTTACGCAAGTTTACGTAAGTATGTTTTTACGTGTTGAATTGATTAACAACTCCAATAGTTTCATGAAGAATTTCAGTTGTTTGATTGTGATTTAGACTACATAGACTACATAAAATACTTACATTTTTTTTATTTCATTCATTAATGAGGCCCAATGCTTGTTTTATGGCTGAATGCATCAATGACAACATCAGGCCATTTTTGGATAGCAATTTTTAAATTGAATTGTGATTTGCATAAAAAAGTGATTTGGAAAAAAAATATATGCATGGTACGAAACTAATACTAATAGCTTTAGTTGTTGAATTCATTGCCAATTTACAAGTGGTTTTACATTTTGTTTGGAATAATTTAATTAATTATGATGGTTTGTACGTTATGAATGGTTTTAGTCAATTAATTAATTGCTTCTGGTTTTACATTTTAGTTGGGACCCATTGAATTGATTGAGACTGAAATAAATTGCAATGATTTACACTGAATTCAGTTCAATATGAAAACATAGTTTTATGAATGATTTGCTTACATTTTTTCCCTCATGTTTCATTCATTAATGTGGTTGTTTTATGGTCATTTTTGAATATCAGTTTTTAAATTATGCCATAAAGGATATTAATACCTTCTACTGAACTAAACACACATATGATTCTTTGATTTCCCTGTCAATCTACTTTGTAGCAAAACCTTTTAAGTTTTTGTATGCAACAGCATTAATTTCATTCCAGTTGAAGTTCTCATGCTTTCCAGGAAAGTAGGTCTTGAAAAGTTGAAAAGTTTGAAGATGGTGCGACAAACATTTGGCAAGTGTTTCAAATAAGTACTACCCAAGGTAGCTTAAATCTTAAGATTTTAAACTGCATTTGAAGTTTACTAGAAGTAAGAAGTGTCCCACATCTCCTATATTGATATTTCATGGATAATTAATGTGGCGGCATCCAAATTAGACAAAGTTTACCCTCTTTGAACTAAAAGTTTTGCTCTGATGGGAGAGCTTATTTTGGAGTTAAAGCCACCAGTGGCCAAACTGGGGCTGGCAAATATGCCCTCAGCTGGTGACAAGAACCAGATTTTGATGCAACATCTCCAGTGGCGGGGGACGTCTCAGATCTACGTCCCATTTACAGAAGTTAATATCTGAGATAGACAGTTTAAATAGTAATGAATTAATGTACTCCAGATGCATTATGGGAAGCCTTTAAAGAGGTCTAAATTTACTGTTGTGGGGTGGGGCTGTGACCTAACTAGGCCTGTGGTGTAGTGGGGACGTGACGCTGAGGTGCAGGGCCTGGAAATGGGCCTCTCCTTTGGGGCCTCATGGGAGACGTAGGGGATGACCAAGGTCGACAGGATTTCTCAGTGGGATTTCTGTAGGCCCAAACAACTCATGATAATGAACATGAAGTGCTGCAGTCCATTTTTAATGTCAAATTAATGCAAACCATTAACTTGAAAGCATCCAAAAAGAAAAACATAGTCAATCTCACCTTAGAGTGTGCATAGAGATCATATTGGTTTGTGACATCTGATTACTTCAAACAATTCAAACCATTGCTGTTGTATGATAATTATTCATAAATAGTTTTATGAATTATCTTTTTGTAAGGTTTTTTGTATTTTGTATTGCCATTTGCCCAAGATCTTGAAGAACTTTACCAAAAATGGAAATTGAAATCGAAGTTAGATAGTTTAATTTTGTTTTTGTCTTTGAGAATGTATAAATAGTTTTCCGAACTGTTTTATAGTAGTTGATTTTATAGTTTAATTGATTTGTGACAGTTTTAATTTATGCAAGAATGGTATTATTAGTGGTTTTAGACATTGAATTTGATAATTTTATGAATGTTTTAGTTGTTGAATTGATTGACAATTTAAAAAAATTATTCACAAATAGTTGTACTCATTGATTTGAATGTAACAATTGATGTAAGAATAGTTATGAATAGTTCTAGTTGTTGAATTCATTGTCAGAATCACTGAAAAAATCATTTAAATTGGTATTTTATCTAAGAATGTGGTTTAAAACCAATGGTAGGAGTATGCATTGAGTTTTTGACATTTGATTAACTTAAAAGAGCAATGTCTACCATCTAGCAATTCCCAGACCTTCTTTGCATGTGACACATTCAATTTATTGTCTTGCTCTTTTCTGTTGTCCTCACTTTGGCTGCGTCTGCTAATGGATAATGTTAACCAATAGCCAAACAGCTGGTTATGCATTGATTTTGCATGGTCTCATTCAATCTGGCTCAATTTTTATATGTAATTTTTTTCTTCTTCCATGTTTAATATCCTGTTTCTTGCAGAAATGTGTCACATTGTGGAAGTAAGATGGGTTGTGGATGGACTTTACCACACTGACAAAATGTAAAGCACAACACGAAAAATGATTTCTGAAATTTAGTTTATTTACTTGAAAAATAATAACCTTAAAACAACAATGCATAATCTATTTAGACTTGATTATATAGTTTACCCAATAACTTTAAAGAACTTGAACTTGAGCAGGAATGGAAAAATTAAGAGGCAAATATCATAGAAAGTGAATAGTTTAACATTTCTTTCAGAGGTCAGGACTTTGAGCTTAAGCCAGACTTAAAATGAGCCAAGTTCTGCGTAGACAACAAGAAAATGCTTTATTTCCATTTTGTCTTACTCTTCTTTTGTAATGGACAAAGAAGTTGTGTAATATTGTCTGCTTTTCATTTTAAAATGTTCCCTTACAAGATGTGTTTACCATGCTTATAAAAGCAAGTATGGAGATGCAGGAGGGACATGCTAAAGTAGGCCATTGCCTAAACTTGGCTTGATGTTTTCTGTGCATGTATTTGCCGTGAATTCCGAGTCATTGATGTCACGACGTCTGGTTTGTAATCCACGTATGTGTGTGTGCGGCTTACTTATTTTTTTTTTCATAGTATCTCTTTGTCTCTTAAATTACGCAAACACCTATTCTTCATTCACTCGTATCAAATTTAATTTTTAGGTCTTACAGCCCCAGACGTGTTTCATGCATGTAATTTTCATTTATTCAGCCATTTCGGCGTATAATTGATTTTGACTCATTTTAACACGCGTTCAGATGACTAAGTTAAGTGACTGCTCATCCTTCCCCTGTTAAAACAATTTCGGGTCCCCTAACAAATAAAAATCGGGCTGATCAAAAAGATAAGCTGTGTTTTGAATTAGTGTCACTCAATGTACTTGATTATTCATATATGATTAAGAAGCGGCGCCTAATCCAGTAAATAGAGTTAAAAAGAGACAGAAATTCTGTCCCTTCAGGTGCAGCAAGCTCTTAATCAAATTATCCTCACATCCGGGCATGTCGTATTCTTCAAACACCCCCGGTGACTTCTCAATGCAGATTATAATCAGCTCCTATTTTCAGTCTTTGATTAAAATCGTGCAGGCTTGGACAGACTTGGTTCTTCCTGTGACGATTCAGCCAGCTAATTATTAATATCAGATACCCACTCTCTAGTTTTTTTTTTTTTTGTTCACCAATTACAGTGAACCAGTGGACCAGAGTGGTTAAACAATGCCCATAACTATTAATCATGTTGAGTCACATTGGATGTGAATCCATTAGTTCATTCTTATTTAAATGTCTTACAGTGGTTGGGAGGGGACAAGGTTTCGTCGAGGACTTGGTTTGTCCTTCCTGACCTTCAACTTAACTCTCTCAGGCTGAGATTTCACCATTTATTCTACCATTATCCTTTTAGGTACTTATTAAATTATGTTAAATTAAGCCATGTGCACTTCTGTTCATTTATCAGTTTAATTTGAATAATTAAGGGTTGTCATGATGCCAAAATCTCAATACCAGGACTTCCACGATTCTTGATACCAATTTTGGTGCTATACATAAAAAACTTGTATGATATCGAGAATGCTCCTTTATTTAAAATGTTAATTTTTTGAATATTTCAAAGTTGAATTTGTTCAAATTTAAGCATGTAACAAGCAGATTTTCAATTAAACAGTCAAGTCATTATAAGCCATAGGATGAAAAAAATCTAATTTAGAGATAAACATAAAAAAGGAATTATCTGATCATTCCCAATTGTTGTTATAGACACACATTAATGTTTTTGTCATAGGCTCATGTATGTACTCAATTAAGTAAAAAGTACATTGTACAGTAATGCTGTAGAAAGACTGGCTTTGTTGTATTTATTGAATAATTGTAGTATTAATTTCAGTGTTAAAAGTAACTACTTTTTACATGCTGAAAACATTGGTTTCTTTTCTCTGTTGAACACAAAAGAAGATATTTTGAAGATTGTGTGTGACCAAACAGTTAATGGTCCCTATATTGAATTCCAAAGTATTTTTTTTTCCATACTACGGAAGTCAAAGGCTACCAGAAACCGTTTGGCTATCCACAGTCTTCAAAATATCTTCTTTTGTGTTTAACAGAGGAAAGAAACGCATTTAGGTTTGGAAAGATTTTCAATTTTGGGTGAACTGTCCCTTTAGGTGTGTAATTTATAAGTTTTGTTTTTATTCACTTAATGATGTAACACATAATCATACGGCGAACCAAAAGCCTGTTGCTTTGGCTCTGAGCACTTTCATTTTACCCAGACTGCATTCGGCCTCTGAGTAATTCTGAGTTACAGTGTCCGCGAGACTGTTGGAAACTTTGGATTGTTAACTTGTGACCCAGTCTTTTTTCATGTGATGTCATAAACAGAAGATGAGATTTCTCTTTTACGTAATGAATAGTTAATCTCAGCTTGTGGATGTGTGGAATTGATGGAGCAGTGATGGAGAACGACGTCTCCACTGGACTCTGGCAGTGATGGAGAACAGGGCTCTCCCGCTGTCATGTTTGCTGCACCAATCACGTCCCTCCATCTTCAGGCCAAAGTTTATCAGCCTTATCGATCAGTGTTTTACCGCTTTATTTTCCTTAATGTGGTGCCCGGGATGCAATAATTAACCCCATGTCAGGTTATTAAAACCCTATTTTTACGTGACAGACAGAAATAGACATACAGAAATGGGAAGATGGAAGCCATCAGTTAATGTTCAAGGATTTTGAAATGTGAAATTATTCCTTTCCGAGACCCCATTATAATTGGTGCATTAATTTCAAATTAAAAGATTGAAGTTTGTGCCACATGGCTGGCAGACGTATAACAATTGATTGCATTTTAACGAAGAAAAAGTTGGAGGACAATGGTGCCACTGTGTTTGAGGAAATTCTCCAACACTTCTTCTGACACTCATCTGTGGGATGGTAAAGGTTGTGTTACACTGATCTGAACGCAAATTTGACTAATCTTGATATGCATCTGCTCAAACAGCAAGATACTTTCTGAATTTGTTTATCAAATCATCTGTTTTGCCATCTTAGGAGCACGAGCTGTTGTGATTTCCGTAAATGAATACTTCATTCAAAGAAAATCTGTCATTTATTTATTCACCCTCTAAACCCGTAGGCAGTTTTTTGTTCTTTGGAACATGAAATCATTTCTTCAAATAGATCTTCTCTATACGATGACAATTCATAATGACTATGGCCTGTCAAGTTCTAGAAACAACATAAAATCTCTATGAAAGTAATTCATACTACTATGCTATTTTTCAAGTCTATAGAAGTCATTGCTTGTTAAACAGACAAAAGTGTTTGTCATTATTCACTTATAATCTTTACCTTTTTTACCTCAAAAGGGTGCAGATTGGACATCAGTGCCATAAAGTGTGCTAAAGAGTAGGTTTCATTTGTAAATTGGATTAAAAAATAAGCCTAATTTAGGGAATGATTGTCACACATGATGTGCATGAAAACGCTGACACCAGGTAGTCGCAGGGAAGTTGGCCTCTCTCGAGTAGTTTAATGGCCCACTGCTATGCCACTGAGGGAATAATCTGAATGAATGTTTGATTTTTCACATTTGTACAGTTGAAATTATACCTCTGGTCTGCAAATACACTTTAAGAAAATGGGTAGAGTTGAAATTATTATGTGCCAGGCTATTTATTAGACAGATCTGTCATTGGTATCAGCGGGAGTCCATTTGCTGCGCACTGCTCTGCGACTTTCTTCCCTGTGACAGTGATTGACCCTTCGCTGTGGTGTTAACACCGCACATGGCAGTTTGTCTGCTTTTGAAAAGTGCCAAGGTGAATGACATTCTTTGGCTTTAATTGATAGCGAGAATTCTCATTATATTTCAATTTGCATTTAGGGGGTTGTCCAGTGGAGGTTTGTTAATTGCTAGCTGGACTAGAACCTTTTGGACTTCTCTCTTACCTGGCTGGAAGCCACTGTGTCTTCTCAAAAGAGCCACTTCATCTCTGTCAGGGCCAGGTGGAAATTTGCTGCACGGTTCTAATTGGACAAAGTGCCTTTCAAACTCCCAGCCATCACTCACAGGTCGGATTAACGGAGCCAGTGAGGTGTCAACATAGGTTCCCCACTCACTTTCGCCCTCCTTGTGGCCCGAGGCCTAATGTTCACTGCTGCGTGCTCTATCACTCAGCGCCGAAGAGGAAAAACTAATAAAAAGAACACCTCTGTGAACAAAAACGCGTAGCGCAGTTGTTTCCACGATACTTCAGTCTGTCAAGATGACTGAATTACTTGTCGTTCGCTCAGTACCCTTGCCTTCCATAAAGCTAATGAGTCATGAATGCAGGATGTAAATGTGCCAAGCATGACTAGCGTCTGGTCAAGCAAAATTGCAGATTATCCAGTTTTCTGTGACATACATATTTGGAATAGTTTTTATAACACTGATTTAGACTTTTATATCCAAACTTATATCCAGTTGTATTGATGAATAAGATGAGTAAGCAGGCACGTGCAGAAGGGGGGGCTTGGGGTGCTTGAGCCCCTGCCCTTTTTCAAAATTATTCAAAAGTGCCCCTCTCGGACAAATAGCAATGATATTGTGGTAAATAAAACAAAATGCATTTGAATTCTAATTAACATGACAATTTGTACAAAACAGTAACTAATCGCTCAAAAGTCGGAAAATTCCTGTTTATTTTTACATATCTGTCAATCTGAGGCGTTGCTATGGGTTTTGTGCGTTTTGCTCGACTGATATTCCACAGTCTGTTCGGAAACCGAGGCTCTCGAGCCATGCTTCTTTCAGTGAGTGCCTATGGGTCGACGGAAGGAAAAAATAAACTAAACAATATTTTAAATATTTTTCATCAATAATCAAAGCTAGTGTGTCGATTTAATTAAAAATCCATATATTAGCCTATATATTTTAGAATATTACATAATTCATCAATGCCCGTTTGTCGTATAATACACCAACCAATCATGATCTGACACAAGTTCAAATTTCATTGGACAATACGTGAAGTAGAGCGGTTATTTTCCATTCTTATTCATAAATTTGGTTGAAAATTACATGGGACAGACGAGCTTATTTGTGGAGCGATCTGGATCTGCAGTTTGTCTCATTTTATAAATCAAATTATATCGCTGGGAAAATGTATACTAAAAGCACTGCACAAAACAGTGCAGCGCTAAAAGTCGCAATAATGGTAACCAGTAGGCTATTCAATTCACTTATATTTATGTATGATATACACCGTTTTACTATTTGATGAAACTATCATAGTTAATGAAGCCCAAGTGCCACCTACAGGCCTATTATGTGAAGTGTAGGCTGGCGAAATGGTGACGTGAAAGGACTTCATTATATTACCATTTTTGATAATTATGCAGCATTATGAAAGTGTCTTATGCTCATCAAGCCTGCATTTATTTGATCAAAAATACAGAAAAAACTTTATCCTAATATTGTGAATTATTATTATTACAATTCAAAAGAAAGTTTTTCTATTTTAATATATATTTATACTATTTTAAAATATCATTTATTTCTCTTATTCAAAGCTGAATTTTCAGCATCATTACTCCATTCTTCAATGCATGGTCCTTTTAGAAATCATTCTAATATGCTGATTTATTATCAGTGTTGGAAACAGTTGTGCTGCTTAATTTATTTATTTATTTTTCAAATTTTATTTATTTATTGGAATCTGTGATACTTGTTTGGAGTTCATTGATAAATAAAAAGTTAAAAAGAACAGCATTTATTCAAAATAGAGATTTTTTTTTTCTAACAGTGTCAATCTTTATCACTGTTTCTATCAATTTAACAAATCCTTGCTGAGTAAAAACTAATTTCTTTAAAAAAAAAAAATACTGACCTCAAGCTTTTGAACGGTAGTGTAGGCTATATTGTTACAAAAGTTATATTTTAAATAAATGCTGTTCTTATTTAACTTTTTATTCATCAAAGAATCCTGATAAAAGTATCACAGGTTTTCAACATTGCTAATAAATCAGCATTGCATAAAATGCATTAAGTCAATAAGTAAAATTTTGATCAAATAAATGCAGGCTTTGACCTATAATTTTTTTCCCCCTCATATTGCCCCTTTTTTACATTTGAGCCCCTGCCCCTGAGGAACGATCTGAACGTCCCTGGTTGGAAGACAACCGTTTCTCTGAGTTGTAAGCAGTTAACACACGTGCAGAAATCCACAGGGTGAAGGTTACATGTGGGAAAAAATGAAAATGTCAATTAGCTCATTTGCGCTGCCTCCTCTGTTCAAACTTCCTTTGAAACAGATTGAATAAGATGGTACATTTACACCATCCTTCTAATATGAGCTTTACCACCAGCTTGTTCTGCAGAGACTGCGCAGGCAGGAAACCAATGCTGGGTGTAACAAAGAACTGACAAATAAGTACTGTCAGAGTACAAAAGCTGGCAGCTGGGACGTGATGCTTAAGTACGTACTTGAGGGTGGTGATTTGATCCCACATGGGAGAGCGAGTGGACAGGGGAGATTGATGGCGGTGTCCTAAAACAGAGATATAACACCCGATTGAGCCCTAAAGGCATTGGGACTAGCACAGAGCCCTGTGGTACACACTTGCTTATAGGTGAGCATCCCCCACAAAAAAAAAAACCCTTCATGCAAATTCATGGGACACATTAAAGGATTATTCCCAGGAAGGTTGTGCCAACATAGCCCAAAGCGTTGCACATCTCCTGATCTGAGAATGAGCCGCACCTGGGAGAAAAACAACTTACACAGGCAGCCATTTGTAGTTGCTGCAAAGTGCATTAGCTGTAACTTGCCATCACAATGCTAGGGTGTTGAGAAAGGCATTGATATGCAGTTGCTAAGGTGTTTTGAGTGTTTTTTAGCTTGTTGCTATGCGGTTGCTAAGGTGCTTGTTTTTTTACTTACTGGCCCAAGTCAAAAGTGTTCACCTTAAACTCTGTGATATTCTAATACCTTGGTTCCTGTAGTGTAAATCTACTGTTTTTTTTTATTGTTTGGCCCGTTTTATCTCTAACCAGGCAAAAATTGTCAAATCACCTCAGCACACTTCAACAGAAGAAATGTGATTTGAGGTTTTATGGGTTGTTCAAATTTTTAACCCCATATAATGAGCAATACATATCTCTTTTCTAACTGAAGTAGATCAGGTAAGAGAGATGCAATGTTCTTTTGTAATTCAATGAGCTTACACTGCATTTACAGGTAATTTTGACGTATATTACAGAACGAAATATTCAATTTGAATAGCTTTGATGTGCATGGTGGCAGACTTGGTATGTGAAGTATTCATCTGTTTGAAGTAACTCCCCTAAACATTTTTCTTTCTCTGTTATTTCTTCCTTTCATTGAAAACCACAGCTGCTTTGTTGAAACATCTGAGCAGGCCAGCGGCCAGAGGAATGTGGAAATAGCTCTGTGTTGAAACCAATGTGTTCAGTGTGTGTGTGTGCACCTGAGGCACTGCTCCGGTTATCTCACAGTGGTGTAATCTTCATACTTTGTCGACACACCAGCGTGACCTCCCTAAAGGATCTGCCGTTGTTCTTGCTGACCCTCCGCTGAACGCTCTTGGAAAGGTTCCTTGAAAACCACTCGATTGTCTTTTTGCCGCAAATAGCTTGTTACTCTATTGTTACATGATAAGCGTGAGAGTATTTCTATGTCAGTGCGTTTTGCAATGTGGAATATCTCATAAAACAGGGGGCAGAACACATTTTTGACTGCTTTCACTAAAGGATCTATATATTGATATATCACAGTACAGTAATACACAATTACTCGTGATTCTCGTTTTCTTTACTGTTGAGCCCTTGAGATCCTTTTTTTAAATTTTATTTATTTGTGCATTTATACCATGCCCTTTAGGGTTTAGTCTAAGTAATCAAAGACTAAGTGAGAAATCACCGCTGTCACACCGCAACAGAAGATGTAGTGAAGTTTCATGATTAAACCACATGACAAGACAAAAAGACCCATAATGCATTGCACACATACAGTAGCTGAAAAATGCACTGTAGCCCCGTCTCTCACAGCACGTACAGTTGATTGCCTGAACCGGCGTGCACGTGTGGGGCAGATGGCGGAGGGCTGCTGGATAATAGATCTCAATATTAACTCAAAATCATGCTGGGCGTGTTGGTGGATGACGCTTGGTGGAGTAAGGGAGAAGCGTTGACCTTCTGTCCTGTCATTTAGCCCCTCACGCCCCCCTGCGCTGCACTCAAATTACTTTGTTTTACCCAATTAAAGGAGACGGCTGAGCATGGCGAGCTCGGCCATTTTTCGCTCCGTGACACGCACCGCGCTCTCACCTGGATGCGTGCGACATTAGCGCTTTGTCACTGGAAGATGTGGAGAGAAGGATGGCAGTGGGAAGTCTTCCGTGTGTCCTGAGATTGATGCGGTGGATACCATGTGACACATTTACTGCCATCTTTTCAAAGTATGAGACTGTAATATTATTGAGGATTGTTTTGGATTTGGTTCTGATGGAGGTTTTTCTCATCTGTTGTTTGAATTGGCAGTCAAAAACCATTTCGGAATGATTTTCTTAACATTCAGTTCTGTTAGTAATTCTCAAAAGTTTATGTTTTCCTGCATTGTAATGGCAAATGAAGTGTTTTAGCTGATTTGTGAGCTTGAAATCTGAATTTTATTGCAAGGTATTTGCTGCTTGCATGTGGCAGTGGTGCAAAAGTGAAATTATTAATGCTGATACTTTTAACTTTCAATAATTCAATGGTCAAATGTTCCACATATATTATTGTTTGCAAAATTAAATATGTTTACTGCTATTTGTTTAGGTTCTGGTTAAGAAACAGGCAAAAAAAGAAAAAAAAAAAGAACATTACATTTTATTTCCAAAATTACTTTGAGTATGTAATTTCAATCCTATTAACTGAAATAATTTGAAGATTTGGTAAAATTATGGAACTGTTACTATGGACAAGACATGTAACCATATTTTTAGAGCTGCATGGCTATGAAGTCAGAATCAAGCGAACGGACAGCATGAATAATTGCTAAAGGAACCATTATGTGGAATCATAATTGGAATAAGAATTTTTACAATTGTCATGCCTAATTATTAGTGGTGATGCAGCAAATTTTGGCACCTCAAAAAAATTGCCCAAAACAGCAAAAAATAATTTTTTGCCAGAAATGTTAAGAGGTGGCTTGCTGCTGGAGATCTTATGACTGGTTTTAACCTCTGAACCCAACACCCTGAACTCTATACCAAGTTCAATTACCAATTTATCCAAATTTAATTACAAAAATGTTATTTTTAGTTTCTTTTTTTTGACTTTATGAACCTTTAATTTTGTTTTTTGGTAATAAAAAATATTTCAGTGCATCACAAGTAGTTGTGTGAAATGCTTTGTCTTTGTTTGACTGTAAAAGTGTGGTCATATTAGCAAAATTTTGCACACTAAATGTGCGATATTTCCATTGTCAGTATTGTAGCCCACACAGAAATTACTGTCAGACCAAGCAGGTTTCTGTTGGCGAATCCACGTGACCAACTTGAACACGATCGAAATCTGTGTGGGGAGCTTTTTCACTGTAATGCGAAAGTCCAGATTGCTTGGATTCCTGATGAAATGTCGGAATTTCACCCAACTAAATGAAATGTAAATGTGACGACACTTTAAGAAAATGGGAAATTAGTGGTGAAATACCTGCAGACTGACAGCGTATTTGACTCTTTGAAGAATTTTATTGTAGTATTTCTGTAGTATCCTGTCAACATTTTGAGTGAACCCAAGCAAATTATGTGCTTTCCACTCACATCTGCATGGGTGCGGTCTTCCTTATCTATTATTTGTAATAACATAAGAATATTCGATGCAAGCGCTCTATTTTTAGAATCAGCGCTCTTGTTCAGTTTGAATTGTGGCATGACAAATGCACCAAAGTTTTCCTGTTACAGATCAAGAAACAAGAAACACTGTAGAGTTCTTTTGTTTCCTTTCATATCTGATGACAGAAGCGCACAGTCGCAGACAATGCTCTGCAGTCCCGTGTGTGTGCGCGACGGAGACGGGCTGTGCGATGATGGCGGAGGGCTTTAACAGCCATGCGAGCACAGATTATGTGCTTGAAGGGGTGGAGGCCCGTGCCAGCAGTGACAGTTGGACTGGGAATTGGCGGGAGCCTCAGCCGTGCGGCACGGACCCGGCTCGGAGGACCCATCGGGTCCGAGCCCCATCTTTCCCCTCGCGGCAGCTCCTCGCAGGGACGCGGGCTGGCCGGCAGCTCCAGGCGGCCCGATGGGGGTAAACCGGCCCCTCGAGTGTCTTGATGAAGCGCCGGTAATAGCAGGAGGCTTTTGAAGAACGATGCGCTCGTTTGAGGAGGAGCGTCTTTTACCTCTATCCAGCTCAGGCTTGGCCGGGCTTTTGTCAAACTGCATGTCTTTGCTGCGATGCCCGCGCTCTGTGACGCCAAGGGGCCCGAACGTCTGTCATTTGTTTTACTTTCAACTAAAAGTTGATGGTTTACCAATAAAGCCCTCGAGTGCTTGTTTTGATGGAGGCATATGGAATTATCGTAGGCCCAAAGCTCAAGATGGCAGCAAAAGAGGAGGAAGTAGTTTGAAATTAAATACCGTACAGTACCGTCAGTTTGGTTGAAATGTTTCTTAAAATGGGTTAATCAGACCTCTATTTTGGGTGTCAATGATAAATTTGGCACTAGAACATCTTGGGATTGTTGCCCATATGTCTCCAGTCCATAGATATTTATAAAAACCAAGACTTCTTTAGCTGCCTTACATTTTAACAGTTTATCTACTAGGACTAGGAAATATATAACAAGCAAATAATAATTCTGTACACATTATTTAAAAAAGGTTAAAAACTAAACTGACTTGAAACAAATGCTAAATGGTGAAAATTCACAGATAGCAACAGTAACTAACAGAGGTAAACATTTTCTAAATTTTTATGTTTTTGAACATGAAAGTCTCTTATTTTCACTTGGGCTGCATTTATTTCATCAAAAAAATCCAGCAGAAACAATTATGTTATACAATTATTACAATGTAAAATAACTGTTTTTTATTTTAATGTTTTAAATTGTTTTTGTGATGAAAAGTTGAATCATTCAGAATCATTACTCCAGTCTTTAGTGTCACGTGATCCTTTAGAAACTATGTTACAGGTTTCTACTATGTTACAGGTTCAAGCTGATTGAATTATTATGGCAGATTATTTTCAGGTTATGTGCAGACAGAAAGTTTCATATTATTTCATCAGATTTTTAATCAAAATCTATAATTGTATAAAATATGTGAGCTGTTTAAACTTCAATCCAGACAGGTCTGTGTTCATTTACAGTTCTGTGTACTGAAGCATTTGCCACTCTATTACTCTGAGCAGCTTTTGATGTAGTCCATTGATGTGCGAGCGTGCGTGTGTGCTTCTGAAGTGCACAGGAGAGGTCTAATAGGGAAAATAAGCATTTTCTGTTGAAAGTGCCTCCACTTGACAAGCTATATATTTCTAAAGTGTCATAAATCTCCCATGAGCCTCAGCCATCGCCAAAAACAACAGCATGTGCATTTCTATGCACTCAACCTGCAGCATTACATCAAACCACGGCTGTAATCTGTGCAGATGACAAAAACTGTCAAAAGTTCCATATTGTCATGTTGCAACTGAATTTTGAAGAAACCCTTGCTCTTTGACCCGACTCTCATAAACAGTTATAGATCTGCAAAGGGGTTACTAAATGTAACAAATCAGGTAAAAATGTATCATCTTTTATTGGAAAACAACATATTAGCAAACTTTGATAATTGCCTTAAAGGGATAGTTCACCCAAAAATGAAAATTTGATGTTTATCTGCTTACCCACAGGGCATCCAAGATGTAGGTGACTTTGTTTCTTCAGTAGAACACAAACGAAGATTTTTAACTCAAACCGTTGCAGTCTGTCAGTCCTATAATGCAAGTCAATGGGCACACAATCTTTGAGAGTAAAAAAAAACATGCACAGACAAATCCAAATTAGGCAAATTAAACTCTGCGGCTCGTGACAATACATTGATGTCCTAAGACACGAAACGATCGGTTTGTGCGAGAAACTGAACAGTATTTTTATCATTTTTTACCTCTAATACACCACTATGTCCAACTGCCCTGAGCGTGTGCACGGCATCCGGTGCGTGACGTCTGTATGTGCTCTGCGTAGTTTACACAATTTGAAATGTCAACACTCCCGGATGAGTTTGCGCGAGCAAATGTAATCTTTTAGGTTTAAGTCGGTTTAAACAATCAGGATAAGCGCAAGTAATTACCATTTTGATTAGCCGTCATACCCACAATCTCAGCAACACAACTGACATGTTCAAGGCCCAGAAAGGTAGTAAGGACATCGTTAAAATAGTCCATGTGAGATCAGTGATTCAACCTTACTGAAGGCGTAGTGCATCTGGGTTCTATGTCAGAACTTGTAAATAAAGTCGTTATTTTATAGTTTTCTTTGCGCACAGAAAGTATTCTTGTAGCTTCATAAAATTAAGGTTGAACGCCTGATGTCACAAGGACTATTTTAATGATGTCCTTACTACCTTTCTGGGCCTTGAACATGGTAGTTATGCTGTCTATGGAGGGTCAGAAAGCACTCAGATTTCGTTAAAACTATCTTAATTTGTGTTCTGAAGATGAACGAAGGTTTTACGGATTTGGAACGACATGAAAGTGAGTAATGAAGGACAGAATTTTCATTTTTGTGTGAATTAACCATTTGATCTTTTAAACAGCTGTTAAATCTAGGAGTAAAAGTCACCTGTTATTTTCAGTGACTGAAGAACAAATTTATATTTGCGTCCGTTATGTATTAAGTATGTTATTGTCTTTGACAGAAAGCATTTTGAAGCCCCTCAGGCTGCAATTTTCTCCTTCTTGGAATGCGATGACATGTGTGGGTTTTTCAGGAAATGTGTGTATTCCTTGGACCTCTGCTTCTCGTAAATACTACCGCATATTGTGCTCGTTATTAATTTTTTTTGACAGACATCGATGTTTTAATATTCAAATGATCTGGATTTGAAAATAGATGGATCGTAAAGTAATAATTTTTTTCTCTTAGCCAGCAAGTATTTAGTGAAGTGATTGATGCACGTAAGTGTGTTATGTCGATGTTTTTAATTCTAATATTGCAACCGACAACCAGCTTAAGTTTTTGACAGACGTGATAACATACGTAAGGTTGGAAAACTAAATTAGATTTTTGTGCAATTATAAAAAATGCTGGAGGTGTTTGAAATGCTTTTTGCGTAGTTCATTGAACTTATTTTACAGAATGTTTATTCCATGGCTTAAATACATTAAATTTTACTCAGAGACTGACATGTTTGGCTTGTCAAAAATGTTACGTTCAGCTGTCGCAAATCTGTCACCTTTTGACAATCAAGTTATTATTTTTTTTACCAGGAAAGGAGTGGTTGTGATGCTTGTGAAGTTGTTTTTATTGTCTCTTATAATAAATGTATTTTATTTAATCACATGAAAATACAGATCCTGAATAGTAAATAATAGTGAAAAATCCCTTTTTTAAACTGTGGTTGAATTATTTCTGCTTAGCAGATTTTGACTCTTATAATAAAACTGGTTATAAATCTTACAGTCATAAAGCGCTTTCAATCAGTTATGCTCCCTTTACTTGCTCGCAGCAAAGCGAGCATGGGATGTTCTTGACCTTTGACCTCGGCGTTCCTCCGCGCCTGGCCAGGAATCCTGTTTGTCCTCTTCACCTCGTTCTGGGCCAACATCGCCGCTCCTGGAGACTCCATTAGGAAGTCCAGCGTGTCCTTGGAAGTCTCCTCTCTTATTCATCGTAACTTCTCCCTTGTCTTACGACTTTCCTCCGTCTCTCTCTCATTTTTTCCTTCTCCCGAAAGTAGGCTGGAGGTTATTACTCTGAATTTGATATAACAGCCTGGCCGATTCAGTGGAGCACCTTGTCAGACACAAACAATAGATAAAGCCCGAAATATAATGTGAGGTAAGAAACGCTCTGATGTTCCCCTTAGAGATGGGAACATTTGTCTGCATATATTTGCAAAGAATTCAGCCCGAGCCAGAGAGAGTGGAGGTCATGAGGAAAATAAATCTATTTTCATACGTGTTGAAGTTAACTCTTTTCCTGCAGGAACTATAGAAAGTCGCTCTATTGTTCCAGCGAGACTCGGTTTGGTTTTCGTCTAACATCTACATCCAGTGCTATTGTTAGCGCTACTTGTGGTAAGTCGCGATGTTTAGTTTAGACCCAGATCTGAGATGGGCGGCTTTCTTGCGTAACATTCTAGCTTCGAGGGCCAAGTGCTAAGATTGTGAGGAACAAACAGATGTTGACGGTTGCATAATTGGTGAAAAGCAGCAGCGAGCTTTCTAATGTCGAACAGCGGTGCGATCAAAAGGTTTTAATTTAGGTTGACCCCCTGTACGTCTGGCAGGCTGTCTGAACGGCGCTGCTGACAAATTACAGGTGCTCAGCGGTGTTTAGGACTACAGAGGCATACAGAGAGGATCTCACATCACAGGTAGAGCGGATAAACGGACAACCAGCTGCACACCACTGTACAAAGGTGCAAAATCATAGAACTATCTTAATTTAGCCACTTGTTCAGTATATGCCTTGTATGGTATTAGAGCTAGCATGAAATCAAATTTTTTCTTATTCGTTATTTCATTATTTGTATACATACATTTATATGAAAGAAAGATACATTTGATTATATAAATAAAAAGAAAGTTAAATTTTATGCATGATATTGTGACCTGTTTCCTAAATTAAGTATTTGGCTTTAGTATTGTCATTATGATAAAACTGAAGGAAGTAATTGAACAAGTAAATATTTTCCAGATAACATTATAAATTCAAATGTATTTTTACATTACTTTTCACAATAAATATTAATCTTACACAGTTCTACAGGGAGGAGTTGCAAAGGCATGAATTGCAAGGTAAAACTTATCTAAAAGATGCAACACTGAATAATAATTTCTATGTATGTTGTAAAGAAGGCACTTCCTTAAACTTAATGTGTAATAAACACATTATTAATAACAATAATAATAATAATAATACTATTTGTGTTTACCTATGCACATATTTGACTTTTCTTGCTTATTAAATCAAATTACTATGTAATTACTATGTAATTAAATTACTATTTACTATGTAATACAGTACAATGTAATTACTGTGTAATTACTATGCAATTAAATTACTAAATAAAACTATTTAAGGTACTGTTTTTGAAAAGTCTGTTTTGTTCACCAAGGCTGTAGTTATTTAATTAAAAACACAGTAACAACAGAAATATTGTGAAATATATTTGCATATCAACATGAACAGCCCTAAAAATGCAATTGTAATACATTGATTGTGGTCTCCTAGCATCCCCATGGGACCCAAGTTTTAAAAACCATTACTGATATAGAGACCACTTTTCATGAGTACATCCTCGATAAATAAAATTAACTTTATTTTTCTCTTTGAGTGTTCTCTCACATTTTTCACAACAATAAAATGTCTGTTTCGTGTTGACTTTAACGTCACTGGATTATTAAATCAACCATGGGTTTATAATATCTTGCAGATGTTCACACTCACCCCCTTAGACATTTTTGAATCATAGCACAAGGCGAGCAGTATAACCAAACGAATATATTTCCTTATTTAATTGCAAACATCAGCTCTTAGATTCCATAATTACATTCACTCTTATTGAATTTAAATAAAATCCACTCCATTGGCTCTGTTGTACAGTGTGAAGTTTTGTTTGGTCTTGTTATCATGAAGCTGTCACATGTAATGACACTAAATTGTCTAAATAAATTATTTCGTGCAGTTTTATAATTATGGCTTTGGCAGTGGTTCTTCCTGCGCTGAAGAATTTAAAAAGCTCACAAAGCCATCGTTATTTCACATGAAATTCATGTTGAATGTGACATTTTAATTGGAGTAATATTCCCATTAATTGGACAAATGGATATGGGAGTCTGTGGGGGAAAGGTACACTGGGAGGAGAATGATTCAGAATTCACAATTCCTGAATTAGGATTCATCAGCTTCATTTTTGTGGCTGTTCTCCGATCAGGGAGCCGCTTAAGTGTGCGCCGTCTCAGCGGAACCGCCGGCTCACATTGTCTTCATTAAAAGCGATTAAGGAATAGGTCAGTTTCGTCTGCTCGGCTGGTTTGAGCGCTCTACGGCGGAGCGTCGGAAATGTCTTCATCTTCATCTGTTTGGGGTCTGTGGGTCTGGTTAGGCAGTCGGGCAGAAAACCAAAGCTGTCAGTGTTTTTTTTTTCTATACCCATGTACGCGTGTCTGATTATATGTCAAAGCGAGTCAAAGCAGCACATTTTCTGCTTTTTTGAGTTTGTTGTGAGCATGTGCGTATGAGTGCGTAATAATATGAACATTTCCCACAGCCATTTTTGCATGAAACAAACTCATCTTAAACTGAACAACTTACACATGTTTCTAATTACATTTTATACCTGTATTTGAATATTAATATGAAATATCATTATCTTTCTGGAATTGGTGATGAATTGGTTTACATAGGGCACCATATGGGTTACGGCCCCGTTGTACAAGCTGTCCAGAGAGAGGCCTGACACACACTAACAATAAATGTGAAATTAATTTTTCAGGGCAGGTTGGCCACCTGTCTGTTAAGATAGAGACTAGGACTGGCCATTTGGTATGGGCAGAGAGAGAGAGGGCGCCTGTGGGAAGCAGGTGGGCATAAACGTTGCCCCATATGCCGCCCGAGTTTTCTTTTATTTTGAAGGGCGAACGTTTGGTACAACGCAAGGACAAACCTATCAATGACATTCTTTTAGAGTCATCGACACTGGCAAAATGAAATCTGATTCAGCATTCTGGGTCTCCAATGGCACTACCCCTATTAAAATGGCAATGACCCCATGAAATGGTAATGCTGGAGATTTGAGGAAGCGGTCATCCTATTGAAATAAGTTCAAAAAGATGATTGTTTTTATAATTACAATATATTTATTTTCTGGTAGAATGTACTTGTTTACAAAAATGTTTGCACTCTGTAGCGTAGTAATGTTAATAAAATATTTGTATTGTATGACTAAATAAAAAATAAAAAAATGTTCGGATGTAATTATGCCTTGTAAAATGTAACCATGTTTACGGTAACGGTGAAAGTTCTACATTTTACTTTGACATTACAAGGTTGTGAAACTACAACATGCTTTTAAGAAAGCAAATTTATTGCTGGTTTTTCTACAAATATTTACTTTTCAAATACAAGTTGCTTGCTATACAAATTCTTAGTAACAGGGTTGACATTTTCAGACTGTCAGCTACTGTAAAGCAGAAGAGAACATTCAGTTAAGAAAAAAAGAGTAGATTTTAACTTGTCCTAAAAGTTCACTTGAATTTTGTTTGATTCATTTTATAGTTCATTGTTTAAAAGAAGACATCCTCTGGACAAAACTTCAACAATTTTATACCTTTTTTTTCCCCCATCAGAATTATGTTTTGTTAATATAGCTGGTTAAAGTTGGAAACAGAGGTGATAATGGACCAAATAAGGCATCCTCGTTGTGAAAAAAAAGGATTTTTGTTGATTTACAGTCTTAAAGGGGTCATATGCGATTTCAAGTTTTCCTTTCTCTTTGGAGTGTTACAGGCTGTTTGTGCATAGATAAAATCCCTGAAGTTGCAAAGACTAAAGTCTCAAAACCTTATATTCTGATATTCTTTATAAAAGTTAAGACTTGTCCATGCCCCCCTAAAACTTTGCAAGGACAGTCTGGCGCTTCTGACTCACAGCCTGTAAGTATGTTTTCGTATTTAAAGAATTTGCCACTGACTATTCAAACGCGAGTTTTGAGCTGTGTAGAGTAGTGCTTGTTGTTTGTCATTTCTCCAATCACAAATGCAGACATGGTAATGTTTACGCAGTGCGATGCAACGCGGTGCAATGCAAAGCGACGCGTAAAAAGACAGTATAAGTCATTATAATCAGTAATTATGTCCCCACGGGATGCAGCAAATGCCTCGTTTGTAATGGGTTTTATTGTTTTTGTGTCGTCGCGTCAGGACATGGCATCACAATACGCTAAGGGGCGTAACATTTCCGTCTCACGCTTGAGGTATTCGGCCAATCACAACGCATTGGATAGCTGGCCAATCAGAGCACGCCTCGCTTCTCAGAACGATGAGCTTTGTAAAAATCGGCGCGTTTCAGAAAGGCGGGGCATAGAGGAGCAACAATAATGTACAGTATGTGGAAAATAATGTGTTCTTAAACCGCATAAACACATTGCATTACACCAAATACACAAAATAATGTTCTTTTTAGCAACGTCATATGACCCCTTTAAAAGTAAAGATTCCAAAACTTTTTTTTTTGTTGATGCCATAGAAGAACCATTTTGGGTTCCCTAAAGAACTTTTTAGAGAACAGCTTTTAAAAGAACCATTTTCATTCTTAGTATGAAAAACATTTTAGAATAGAATAACCTTTTTCCAGTATAAAGAACTTTACAAGGTTCCTTGAATGTTGAAGGTTTTTCATGGATAAAAAAATTTAACTGCACACTCCCGTAAGCACGGTTTATTTATTACCAGTGTTTCAGCCAAACAAGTAGCCTTTGTAAAGGTATGATGCCTATGAGGGTGTGTGCAGATACATTTTTCATTCATTTAGTCTGCTCCTTAAACTTGCACCTCAGAAAGATGTTCGTTTGTTTCACTATTTAAAGGTTCTTCATACCATAGATGCCAATAAGAGAACCTTTATTTTTAAGAGCATGCATTTAGAAACTCAAAAACAGCATAAGTTTTCATTAGATATTCATTGTTAGAATAAATCCTTACAAATATGTACGAAGACAAATGGCACCTGCTTTGTCGAATGACCCGGTAGAGGCAAGACGGGAGTGAAAGCATGTGGTTTCAGTTCTACGAGCTCCAAGTGAGTCAACAGACGGAAGGAACACCTGGGAAAAAGAGAGAGAGGCAGGGAGCATGTTAGGCAGAGCGGCACATATTGGTGCAGTCCCGGAGAAAGTGGTTTCACTCAACCGTCTCTTTGAATCAGAGGGCGAGAGAGAACAGCTCTTCACAGTCATTTGTCTTCCTTAATCATACAGCGTGGTGCGTTTTTCCGAGACGGGTCGTGACGAGGGTTTATGGGCACATCTGTGCCGTTTGGGCTGAATGAAACATGTCCATCCCTCGTCCCACTGGGAGGCCCGATGTCGGGAATCTTGCGAATGTCCCGTGTAAAGCCGTATGGTCTGTTTTGCATACGGTGCAAGTGATGTGGAAGACTGTGAGTTTTAGAAATTGACTAGTCCTTGGGTTGTATGAAGGATTAGTTAGCCTAGGGATAGCCCTGTATAACTATGCGAGTAGGACCAGACACCAGTCAGCCTTGTATATGCTTATATAATTGTGTTAGTAGGCTTAGAATCCTATCAGATGTCTTTTTTTTTTTAGAAGTAAAGGTGCACAATTCTGCTCCTCGAAAGGCCACCTTCCAACAGAATTTATCTTCAGCCTACTCTAACACACCGGCCCCTAAAGTTTCTAATGATCCTAAAACCCTTGATTAGCCAATCCAGGTGTGTTTTATTAGGGTTGGAGCTTAAGGTAGCAGAAAGGTAGCACCTACAGGAGCAGGATTGAACACCCCTAGTAAGGGACTCAGACATAAGAAACGTTCTTGTTTCTAAAGTGGCAAGATATTGTAACCGAAAGTTTTGAGATGCGTTTCTGCACTTTTAAAAATAAAGGTTCTTTATTGGGCATCTATGGTTCCATGAAGAACCTTTGACATCCATGAAACCCTTTCCATTGCACAAAAGATTCTTCATAGTAGAAAAAGGTTCTTCACACTTAGAAAATATGGTTCTTTTAAGAACTGTCTTGGGGAACCAAAAATGGTCCTTCTACGGCAGGACTGTGAACCCCCCCCCCCCCCCCCCTTTGGGACCTTTATTTAAGAGTGTAGAAGTTAAACATTCTGAATCACACTTTGGCATGTAAATGGTAACTTTTGGACTTGGTCCCTAAACTAAAATATTAAAGTTAAAAAAGAATACCACTCTTTTGAATGACTAGTCTGGCATGCTTCCATGAAAACCTTTGATATCCGTGACACCTTTCCATTGCACAAAAGATTCTTTATAGTGAAAAAAGTTTCTTCATTCTAAAAATCTAAATAAAAATGGCCCTCTTAAGCACTGTTTTGGGAAACCAAAATAGTCTTTCTACAGCACCACTGCAAAAAATCTTATGTGTAAAAGGTAAACATCCTGAAGCATGTTTTGTCATGCAAACCATAAATGTTGGACTTGTTTCCTAAACTAAAATATTACATCTGACTAGTCCATCCTCACTCATACGATGCTAAGAGAGAAGTCGAGGGATGTTGATCGCGGAGGAGAGAATCTTCCACAAACGGGAGGAGGAAAGGGGAGGGAGCATCGACTCTCTGGGGCGCTGGGAGAAAGTTGCCCCATGCTTGTCAGAGTTTCAGGAAGTTGAGAATTGATGGAGCCCACAGGCAGTATGGCTAATTTTAGTTGAAATCACCTAAGTGGTTTGGCTAATTTATCCCTCACCCCCTGGTCCCCCCCATTCCCTCTCATCTCTCCCCCTCTCTTCATCCCTCCTTCCCTTGCTGCTCCGATATGTCCACATAGCGTGAAGGTACCAGGAGGTGACAGGAGGAACAGAAGGGTATTTTGTGCACAGCTGACTCAGAGTGCACAGAGTATTTATAACCTTCCTTTTAAACGCTGAGGCTTTTTTGACCCAGCGCCATGGACACGGAATCAGTTCACTGGCACTCTTTTTGTCCTTATCTTCTTCACAATGCACCAAAGCTCTAATTGCGTATAGCATTACATTCAACTTGAACATGAGTGTACGTGCGATATAATGCACGTCTACCTGTGGAGGTGAGCTGTAGGTTGTTGGAGCTTATCAAAATAAACTTCTTGGAGAAGACCTTGACCTCCATGTATCTTCAAGGCCTCTACCAAGCTGTTTGGTTCATTACGTGAGAACTTCCTTGAGAAATATTGTAGGGGATTGTCAAGATAAGATCGGTGAAGAGAAGGAAATGGGATCAGGAAATGACAAGCCAAACTTAAACAGTTGTATTTAGATGGTAACCCTTGTTCTGTGAATATCTTGCTAGATTCAAATGCAACATTCATAAACTTTTTATTTGAAGTCCCAAAGAAACTCAACCCTTAACCCTAATCTTGTTAGCATCGAATGCAAATCTTGTGGGAGTTTTGGAGAGTGAGATTTACCATCTAAACACAGCCGACTCTAACTTGTATTATGTGCATGAACAAGCTTGCTTGCCGCTAGGCCAGAAATGAGCTCCAGAGTTGGCATAATTGTAATATCTTACCCTCTATGTTTCTGCTCATTTCTTCAGATGAAGTTTGTAAGTGACAGCAATATTCGATCAGGAAAACACTAAATTGATTGTTTTTTCAAAAGCTTTAATTTTTAATACTGTGATTGATTTTTAGGGATTGGAACCATAAGGAATTTGACAAACTATAGTTGCACAAATAGATTCATGTTCCTTAATTATTCTATTAAAAATCTTAAAAAGAGGGAATTGATTCTTTTCCGACCAATTCATTTAAAATATCTAGTCTTTTTGTTGTTGCCTGTGACATTGCAATAAGATTTGCAGGGTTTTTAGTTTTTTTTTTAATAGTTTTGCAGCACCTTGTCATATTTACAGTGCCATCTTTTGAAGTCTCTTCTGTCAACAAGGCTGAATGTATTTGATAAAAAGTAAAAATCATAATATTGTAAAAGGTAAAATGTGTTTTTCTTTTTTAATATATTTTAACATTTTATAATTTAATAATTTACTACTGTGATGATAGGCTATATGTGAATTTTCAGCATCGTTACTCCAGTCTTCAGTGTCACATGACCTTTCAGAAATCATACTAATATGCTGATTCCTGAGAGCCAAGAATCGAGTACATTTACTTGATTTCTGGCTCTGGCATTTTTAGGTTATGCCTTCTGATCCAATTGTACATGAATGCTGAACACTGTACACTTTCTCGCGTTTGTGACACGTATTGTAGGACTGCTACAACAGCTTGAACTAAATAAAGATGAATAACCTTTTTTTAGATTTCAAGGAACATATTTAGATATGCTTTTTTAAATCATAGTCTCTTCCATTAGGTAGGGGTAATACAGAGATTAGTTGCGAGGAATAATGCAAGCTCGCGATTCCTCTCAACACATGGGTCATCTTGTCAGTGTATTTAAATTCAGCAGTTGTAGTGCTAATAAATTAGCTGCCTATCGGAGCGCAGACGCACGGTTGACTTCTTAAGCACACTCTTCTTTCTGTAGGATTTGTATTATTATCTTGTTTAGTGCTACATAATTGAATTTTGAACTCTTATCTTATTTGCTGAGTTTGCTGTAGCAAAAGAGCAGCTGAATAAAAGAGAGAGACTGGACTGTATTTTTCAGTCCCATGGGTGAATGAAGGTGCATATTTGGTGCTGTATAAAAAAAAGCTAGTGGTGAACATCTGTATTTATTTAGGTGTAATAGCAAAGTCAGTGAGGAATAATACATTTTTATTGCTTTTAAATCTGAAGAGTGTAGTTTCTGTACGATTAGCTTCACCAAACAGAATTGGAAAAAAAGTAATCACTTGCAAAAAAGTTTTCTAAACACTCCCTGTCTCCAATTTGTCAGATGAGTAGATAGCCCTGCCCCCAAACTCATGCCATTGGTTGAGCAATTGTTGCTATGTCTGGATGGTCGGAATTTTCAAACAAAAAACAGATTTGAAAAAATGACTGTTTCAAACAAGTTTCCCCGAACACTCCCTGTCTGCAATTGGTCAGAGGACCATGTAGGGAGCATGTAGCCCCACCCCCAAACCCATGCCATTGGTTGAGCCGTTGTTGCTATGTCTGGCTGGTCGGAATTCTCAAACAAACAGCAATGTTTTGATAGCGCCTCAGAGACAGACACAGTGTTTGAACTTTACGGGAAAATTAACCTACTAGTGGCTTACTTAAAGCTGTTGTGTAGATTTTTCTGTTAAAATACTTTGTTTCATATTCAGAAACAACTAAGTTGGATTTTAGATCACTTTGAGTGAGAGATTCATACAGCTTCAGTCCTTCTCACCCCAAAAGTGCGTAGCAAGCTGACAGAAACCATTATGCCAGTCTCTTTGTTGTTATACCTGTTTGTAATGTGCTCTTCCTCTGCGTCTCCTCGCAGGACTGGAGGAGAATGATATATTTGCAGAACTGCGCGGAAGCCAACCGCTGCTGGCAGTGTGACGGGTTCGATTTGGTGCCAAGCACCTGGTCAAACTGAAGACAATGAGCAGCTTATGGACTCCGTCCATCCCCAGACATAAATGTTAGTGATGATATCAAATAAAAAAGCAGAGGGAATTGGTACAGGGAGGACTTGAAAGGCAAAATTGAAGTGTTTTTTTGCCCGCAGATCTTTAAGCATTGCTAAGCCTTCCTCGCTTCTCATCCCCAGACACAGAAACGGATTTGAATACTAACTAATCTTTCACCGCCATTTTTGTCTTTCATAATTAACTTGTCATTGTTTTCTCGTTGCGTGCCTTTCCATGCTCCTCCACCCTGAAAGAGGAGCTGAACATCTCTGATATGGACATTTTTGTCTCTCTTGTCTGACTGTTTTCTGCCCGGCTTTAAACCCAAGTCAGATATTCAAACAGTAGCCAAATCCTTTCACGCGCTCTTTATTTATTTAACCGGTGCGATTCCTGTTACACAAAGAGACTGTGGGGCAGTCCAGGGAGTCACCCTGCCGACGATCTAATAATGACTGCCGCAGATGGAGAACGTTGGAATGGAGCTGTCTGCTGAATCTATCGCACGCAGACACGCGGAGGAGAGTGTCAAAGCGTCTCCCGCGCAGAGAAGGACCGCTGGGGAATGCGGACCGTCTGGCAGACGCGTTGGCAGTCTCTGCTCTTTCACTCTCTACCTGGGCTGGACTCGGACCAGGGTTAATTATAGTGGATCACTGGAGTCTCGTGTCGCCCGTGAAGAGCAGGGGGGTTGTCAGGATGTTGTCATACTGCCATGTCCTGTACGACAAAGACATGAGGAAAGGCACTGTCTCCTAGCCGAAGTTTTAGTGCACGCAGCAAGGCGCAGACAGTATTGGCAGTGACTAGAATAACCAGAAAACCAGTAATTAGTTTAAACAACTTTTAAGACTGTTTATCTCTGTGTAGTGACCTTGGAAAAAGTCTGTCTGCTGATACAATTTATTAGTAATTTTGTGTTGCTAAAAATATTAAAACATTCTAACAATATGCATTTTCTTAAAAGGAAAATTGTATAAAACCATTTCCTAAATTATATTATTTTGTATTGCATTTTATTATGCAACAATGAAATATAAAATAGTATATTTTTAATGCAATTTTTCATTTTATTAATAATCATTTCAATCATTGCTCTTTTACACATCGGCACATTGTTTCTTGTTTTAAGCAAATTGAATTTATGCTTAAAATATAATAAATACTTTATTCAAACTTCCTTTTCTGAAAATGAGTGTTGTTATTCTACACAGTTTTGCTTCTTAAGGAAAAGCATCTTGTTTCCAGTATGTTTAGATAGGTTTTTACTGGAAAACAATACAAAAATAAACCCGAAAAATGTAACCGTTAGGAATGCATGAAGTCTGTTTTGAGGTTGTGGAAAAAGCTGTGTTAGATCAAAAATTGAGCAAGAATACAGCATATAGCTTTTCCAAAAGAAAAACCTGCTCTAAAATTCTCATTGGTCAACAGATGTCAGAGTGCGTTATAGTGAACTTTAAAACTTTTGAGTGGAGCATCGCTTCCGTAAACTTTTATTTATTTATTTATTTTTTTAACGCACCATTCTACTTTAAATCAGTTGATTCGTTCTTTCTGACGCAATTTAAACTCTGGTGTATAGACACCCTTATTACCATGATAAGGCAGTTTTAGGAACAAATTTATCAGGGATGCTTTAAAACCAAGGAGTTTTTAAAGTCACCTCCTCTGCATAAGTTTAAAAATACTACCAAAACTTTTGTACCTCAGCTTCAGACGTTCACTTCACTTTGGAGTATAATCATTTGCCTCTCTTATACTCAATGGGGCTCACTCTATCTAGTCATGCTGGTGTATGCTGTCCCAGAAAAATGGAGCACTTTGCGTTTCTAAAAGTTTTGTTCTACCCGTCCAGTTATTTTTACGATGGCCCATTTCTGCTATTGTTGTGGCATTATCTTGACCTCGCATAGAGCAATTTCTCCCCAGTCAAATTAGCTCTCGCCATTCAAAGCAATGCCGTGATATAATGGTTTGACGGTTTTTGCTTCGCCGAGATGAAGAAATGTAAGGCCGAGCCACTGGGGTTAATAAAATTCCTCCTCTTCAACAAGTACCCAGGGATACGGAGTGTCCTTGAAAACGACAGCACCTCACTTTCGCCCGGCACCTCCGAGCGCTGCCATGTGGGTTTCCGAGCAACTCGCTTTTCCCATCTCTGTCCATTCTTCTACATCTGTTAACAGCCGTTCTCCAACTCTTAATTTCTCCCAGCCTTGTATCCGCAATCATTGGAAGTCCCTCATTAAAACAGACATTGTTCTTTCTCCGAGGTCTTTTTTTGCAGAGACAGTTATCACTGAGGTGAAAGAATGCTGCGAGCATATTAACTACAACAGATCGATTCTCGCACGTCAGGTTTTTGCCAGCGCATACAGAAGCGTGAGAACTTAACTCTGTCTTCATGCAAGTCAATGAACACCTGGAGCAGCGTTCCCAGTGGCAACTAAACACGCAGAGCAAGGGAATGGAGGTGGGAAAGAAAGAAAGGGAGAGGAATACAGCGCCCGAGCCTTTCAAACCCATGTTTGACACGAGGTAGAGCGAGGAAGCCTGGGCACGGAGCTGCGTGAGAGGCCCCGCTGAGGTTTATGCCACCTGTTTGTTTTTTTTCCCCCCACGCAGCTTATAAATGCCTGGATGTGCCCAGCCTCATGGGATCCGCAGGTTTGAGATCCAACACAAAAAAGGTGACGGAACAATCCTGGGTTGTCGTAGTAACTTGGGGATTATGATTTATTAATCTGCAGTGTTTTAAATTCGAAGGGAAGCACATAGAGGTTACCCGTCTCAGCCCCCGGGGGAGTAATCTTGCTTCAGAGAACAATTGCGAAACGTGCCGTTTTTGTCTTTAACTGCCGGAAAGCGCTCGTCCCATTACTCCTCCTGCTGCAGCTGCGGCGCAGGGAGAGGGTCACCCACAAGAAAGTTTGTGCAATTCCACTGAGGAATTTATTTCTGTCCTCCGTAACAAACTGATGCCTCGCTTTTCCTCATGTCGTTCCGTCAGAGACTTTTGAGGAAACCGAGAGCACACCGGGTTGTCTGTGAACGTGTACGTGGTTCAAAAACTGCCATTTGTGAATATTTTCACACTGAACAGAAACACTCAAAGCTTATGTAGCAGCATTTACCCATGATGCATCACTTAAGCACCAAATGCCATTGAAATTAGACTTTTTTTTTTTCAGACTTTTTTTTTTTTGCTTGAATGATATTGTTAAAAAAACATTTGAATATCTCACACTTGTACAAATATTCTTACCCAAAATGCACCACAAGTGTTTCTTAACAATGTTTGTGCATATGAATTTTATGATTAGTTGGGACATTTTCTTGGTCTAAACTTAATTTTTAGGCTATTTGCAACTTGAGTGGTAGAAAAAGAACAGGTCATTTTTGCGAGAAAGACTTCAAATTGTGTACCGGTGATACAAAAATTATACAAAAATGCTTACCCAAAATGCAACACATGTGCTTCATAACTGTTTACACACATATGCATTTTAAGTTGAACTCAGACATTTTCTTGGTCTAAAACCTAATTATTATTTTATTTTTTTGCAACTTGATTGATAAAAAGAGGACAGGTAACAAGCAATGCAAGCAAGACTTGAACTTGCGTTCCGGTGTTTGTTGCGCAAAAATTTGTGTTTGTGAATATTTTCACACTAGTACAAAAATTCGTACCCAAAATCCACCATAACATTGTTTGCGCACATAAGCATGTTAAGTTAAATTATTATTTTTTAATTAAGTAATTATTTTTTTTTTAATTAAGACTTTATTTTATTCTTGTGCTTTTTGAAACTTGATTGATAGAAATAGGACAGGTAACAGAAATGTTGCGAGCCAGACTCGAACTCATCAGTGTCTGCTGGGCAATTTTGTGAATATTTTTAAAATGATGCAAAAATGCTTACCAAAAACGCACCAAAAAAAGTGCTTCATAACATGGTTTGTGCACATATGCATTTTAAGTTGAATTCATTTATTCATTCATTCATTCATTCATTCATTCGTTCGTTTAGCCTATGTGCTTCTTTAATTTTGTTTGATATAACAGAAAGTGTAGCGATAATGAAAATAACGCAAGTCAGCCTGGAATTTGCTTATTGGTGTCTCTTGCGCAAAAATGTATGTTTGTGAGTTTTTTCACACTGGTATAAAAGTCTCAATGCTTATGTGGCACTGTGTTTATCCTCAATGCATCACTAGTGCATCATAACATTATTAGTGCCTCACAAATGTGTTTTAATAAGGTCAATTAGGACATTTTGTTGGTATAAATTTTATTTTTGTTTCCTTTGGAAATTGATAAATTGAGAGGACAGGAAACAAGTCCGACTTAATTTCGTATATTAGCATTTGTGAATATTTACACACCAGTACAATACTCCCAACACCTATGTAACATTTCTTTTACCCATAGTGCATCACAAATGCTTTATAAAATCACAGCACATGCATTTTTAGTGAATTTAGGAGAGTCTGAATTGTTTTTTTGCCCTTTTTCCCCTTGTATCGGAAGTGTTGCGCCCTGTGACTCCCATGTTAGCACCAAGGTTAATCGTGACAGAGCGTGTGCGCTAACTGCTAGGCTCTGAGAAAATGAGATGTTTGTCATGTAAATACATGTATATGTTTTTGCGAGTGTCCTCCTCGGAATAGTAGCTACTTCCCTAGAAGGGCTGTTTGATTTGAATTTTAGTGCGTACTCTGTTGAATAACTTGAAGTTAAGTGGCTCTTACCTGTGAAGAGAGGATTAGGCTAAAGTCAAACGGAAGAGTTGGGGTACAATAATGGCCCGAGGTTTTAGTTCCTCCACAGAAGTGACAGATCCAGCAGGGGAGGACTGAGGCTGGTGCCAGACACTTCTTTGGCAGTCCTCCCCTGCTTGACTTGGCTCCTCAGATACTCGTACCATCACAGCCAACAAGACGGTTAAAAAAAGCCCCTGCGCGGAAATGCGTTCTGCAGAGGCTGTCAACGTGTCCGCACAGCTCCTAACTCACGTTATATAGTGCTAAAATCATCAATGGCATGTTTCATCACTGCTGTACATGCTAACAATGATGACGTGATTACACTATCGAGTTTTTTAGTTCAAAGACATATGAAGCCATTATAGTGGATTTTGTACTTGATTTCATATTCAGGTGTAGATATAAATATAAAAAATAGATATAAAAAATGTCTGTATATATTATAAAATATTTTATTTTGTTTTATTTATTTGCATGTTAATAATATATTTTTTATTAGTACACATTTTCAGAACACGTAAATATATAAATAAATGACAATTTTAAAAAGTTAAACTTTTAATTGTTTATTTAACTGTCAATTATATATTTACTGATCTACAGTACTTACAAAAAAACAATTAAAACAAAACAATGGACTGTAGCCTTGAAGTATTAGTCATTTAAATAACAATTATTTAATTTGATTTTAATTATATGTATATTGTAATATATAAAAATTGTTTATTTTAATTAAACATTTAAAAATAATGTATTAATTTTAGATAATTTTTTAAAATGTGTAAATATGTAAATAAATGATAATGATAAAAGTGAAGCTTTTATTTATTTAAAAGTCCAGGTTATTTATGTTTATTAATATATTTATTAATATATGGTTTTAATTATAATTGTGTGTATTTGTGTGCAAAAACAAATAACTCCGTTTTTAACAATTCTCAGAAATCATGTTTTTTATTGTGCATTCCAATTAATCTCAATCAAACTGCAGTTGGGTTATTTTGACTAGGTAAAACAAACAAACAAAAAACAGCTAACTAACACAATAAAACATAACATAATAAAAACATGATTTTGAAAATTAAAAAACGGAGTTATCTGTTTTTGCAAATAAACTCTTCATATATATATATATATATATATATATATATATATTAGTGCTGTCGAGCGATTAATTACAATTAATCGCATCCAAAATAAAAGTTTTGTTTACATAATATATTAGTGTGTACTGTGTATATTTATTATGTATATATAAATACACACACATGCATGTATATATTTAAGAAAAATATGTTATGTTTATACATTTACAATATTTATATATAATATAAAATATAAGAATATAAATATATAAATGTATGTACATGTAAATATTTTCTATATATATATACTGTATGTGTGTGTATTTAATATATTCATAATAAATAAACACAGTACACATACATATATTATGTAAACTAAAACATTTATTTTGATGCGATTAATCGTTCGACAGCACTAATATATATATATATATATATATATATATATATATATATATATATATATATTAATACAAAAAACAAAACGAATTCCGGAAATGTTGGGACGTTTTTTAAATTTGAATAAAATGAAAACTAAAAGAATTTCAAGTCATATGAGCCAATATTTTATTCACAATAGAACATAGATAGCATAACAAATGTTTAAACTGAGAAATTTTACAATTTTATCCACAAAATGAGCTCATTTCAAATTTGATGCCTGCTACAGGTCTCAAAAAAGTTTTGACGGGGGCATGTTTACCATGGTGGTGTAGCATCTCCTCTTCTTTTCAAACCAGTTTGAAGACATCTGGGCATTGAGGTTAGGAGTTTCTGGAGTTTTGGTGTTGGAATTTGGTCCCATTCTTGCCTGATATAGGTTTCCAGCTGCTGAAATGTTTGTGGTCGTCTTTGACGTATTTTTCGTTTAATGATGCGCCAAATGTTCTCTATAGGTGAAAGATCTGGACTGCAGGCAGGCCAATTCAGCACCCGGACTCTTCTACTACGAAGCCATGCTGTTGTAATAGCTGCAGTATGTGGTTTTGCATTGTCCTGCTGAAATACCCGTCATCTGGAGGGGAGCATATGTTGCTCTAAAACCTTTATATACCTTTCAGCATTCATAGTGCCTTCCAAAACATGCAAGCTGCCCATACAGTATGCACTTATGCACCCCCATACCATCAGAGATGCTGGCTTTTGAACTGAACGCTGATGACACACTGGAAGGTCTCTCTCCTCTTTAGCCCGGAGGACACGGTGTCCGTGATTTCCAACAAGAATGTCAAATTTGGACTCGTCTGACCATAGAACACTTTTCCACTTTGAAACAGTCCATTTTAAATGAGCCTTGGCCCACAGGACACAACAGCGCTTCTGGACCATGTTCACATATGGCTTCCTTTTTGCATGATAGAGCTTTAGTTGGCATCTGCAGATGGCACGGCGGATTGTGTTTACAAGTAGTGGTTTCTGGAAGTATTCCTGGGCCCATTTAGTAATGTCAATGACAGAATCATGCCGATGAGTGATGCAGTGTCGTCAGAGGGCCCAAAGACCACGGGCATCCAACAAAGGTCTTCGGCCTTGTCCCTTACACACAGAGATTTCTCCAGTTTCTCTGAATCTTTTGATGATGTTATGCACTGTAGATGATGAGATTTAATAAGGCTTTGCAATTTGACGTTGAGGAACGTTGTTTTTAAAGTATTCCACAATCTTTTTATGCACTCTTTCACAGATTGGAGAGCCTCTGCCCATCTTTACTTCTGAGAGACTCTGCCTCTCTAAGACATCCCTTTTATAGCTAATCATGTTACAGACCTGATGTCAATTAACTTAATTAATTGCTAGATGTTCTCCCAGCTGAATCTCTTCAAAAGTTCTTGCTTTTTCAGCCCTTTGTTGCCCCCGTGCCAACGTTTTTGAGACCTGTAGCAGGCATCAAATTTGAAATTGGCTCATTTAGTGGATAAAAGTGTAAAATTTCTCCAGTTAAACATTTATAATGTTCTTTCTGTTCTATTGTAAATAAAATTTTGGCTCATATGATTTGAAAGTCTTTTAGTTTTCATTTTATTCAAATTTATAAAAAAGTCCCAACATTTCCGGAATTCTGGTTGTAAATAAATTGGTCAGTTAAATTAAAAAATATATATTTTTTTATTATTTTTGTCCTTTTTTGTAACTTTCATGTGTGTGTATTTTTTTTTTAATGTTTATACTTTTTAATTTTTAGATAAATTTTACACACACACACACACACACACACACATATATATGTATGTATGTATATATATATATATATTGGGGATGGGTCACGATTTTCGAATATTTCATTAGTCGATTTGTTCATAGAATATCGAATAGGTTGTGCGATTATATTTGTCTAAAAATTCCCCATGTTTTTGGTGCTGATGCGGTGGTGATGCGTAAGCAGAGGTAAGCATTGCCAATAACGCATCTAAAAGCTGTCAAAGACAACAGAAGAACACACTCTCTCAAACGAACGCTGTAGACTTGCAACTAAGAACGATGTCAAATAAGAGTTCTGTGCAGACCAAGGATATCCCCGACTGGGTTAGAGGTGTGCTGAATCCGTACTGGGAAAGGCACGGAAAATGAATAACGCGTTCTACGGAGCCACTTAAGGGTCATATGGTTAGCCGCATGCTAGCGATAGCCTGTTACATTACATTACATTACATGCAGTTTCACTTACCAGCAACAGAGTAGGACGATGGTGAATGATTTGCAGATCCTGAGCAGCACTGACAAACATCTAATCTTGTAAAACGTGTGGTAAGTACTGCCACTTCATAGTATAAACATGTGATTGTGAATCTCCAAAGTGAAAGTAAAACGGTTGCACGCACGCGCATTCAAAAGAGTTTTCAATGCCCTGCATATTAACATCGGTCCTCTGATGCCCGCAGTTAATATACAGTATAATTATCCAACAATATAATTACGAGAGAAAGTATTGGAATCAATTTTTTGAGCAGTTTAATACCTTATGAGCAGTAATGGATGGACTGCTATGTTAATAAGTGCTGTCATTCTGTTACGTTTATTATATTAATATGTTTCAGCATGTTACAATCATTATATGGCTTGAGTTAATATAGCCTATCTTTAAATAAATTAAACAGTTTGTTATCATGCAGATTAAAAGCGTGAATGGTCTCTCTCTCTTTCTCTCTCTCTGTTTATGGGTGTGTAACACTAGCCTAATAATGTAACGTGCGTGCATGCATACAGGGAAGGGGTGCTATTTTCGAATAATCGAATAATTCCCAGCGAAATTTAACTTTTGCTTGAAATGCCCATCCTTAATATATATATATATGTATGTAGATAAATGAAAGTAAAATCAGTAAAACTTAATATTTATTTAAAATATTTAATTGTCAATTATATATATATATATTTACTTATTTACAAACACACATATATATAAAACACATTTATTCTAAATTAAAATATAACAATGGACTGTAGCCTTGAAGCATTGGTCAGTTAAACAAAGCATTTAAACGTTTATTTTTCTAATTATTCAGATTAACAATGCTAAAAGTCTGACAGTTCAATTAAATTTATATGTATAGTTTAGTAACTATATTTCACATCTCTATGTATATTTTAGTAACTGTGTTTTACATCTATATGTATATTTTAGTTATCGTATTTTACATATTTACATATTTTAGTAATTGTAAATCGTCTCTGTTTCATATTGTAAAAAATTCACAACACATTATAGAAATGTTGCAACTTTTTTTTTCCTGTCATTAATCTTTCATTGTAAGTTTCATGGATTTGTACAGGACTTCGAAAGCTGCCATCTGCAATCCAGATTTGTTCGAGACAAAACATATGACAGATTGTGATATACCATTTCCACTACATAATGTGGGTGTCATGTCAGAACCGTCTCTATGGAGCAGCATGGATGTTTTAACATGAAAGCTGTTCATCTTGAGAGCACGTTGTGGTTTTGCTTGTCAGGCAGCCAATAAAGAAAAAGAAGATGTCAGTCAAAGAACCAAATTGGGAGCTGTGCGATAAAAAAAGGTGAAAAATGTCAATATCAAAACCACATCCGTATTAGCCGTTATGTTAGTTGTAGTAAAACATCTAATGCAGTGCAGTCTTCGAAAAAAGTCAAAGTGAATCACAATTTCGACTTGAACACAAACCGTTACGCAAGATCTCATTTGTACTCTCGTATACACGACAACGAAATTATATGTTTAAGACAAAACGATATTGTTCTTTCTGTACACTGCAATCCTACCTGTCTCTGTGTTATAAATCACTGAGGAAATGATTTTGTGGTCTCTCCCTTTAGTGGTGTAATTCATATCGCTCCATAACAACATCCTGTCATCTCTCATATTGCGTCTGGTGATTGATAATCTGGCTCAGTTTGCGCGCTCATACAAGCGAGTCATGATCTAGATATTGCAGTTTGCGAGACTGTTTGGGCCATTAAGATTATTACATAATTGATATATTTCACCCGCCGGCATGTTATAATGTGAAATGTGTGATAGAGTGTTGCTCTCGCACAAGCTGCCTGAGATTTACGTGAAAGTGTAATGCAGCAGATTGAAAACTTTGCCATGCCACAGGAGTTCATAATCGAACATGTAAGAGCAACACTGCCATGTGTGTGGATTGGTTGTTTTAACTTTACCTTTTTGATTTTGAGACCGTATTTGAAGACCCCCATGTAGGCTGAGATATTTCTGGTAGTTCTGTGTGTGTGTGTGTGTGTATGTATGTATGTATGTATGTGTGTGTGTGTGTGTGTGTGTATGTATTTATGTTTGTATTTATTTATTTATTCATGCATGTAAGAAAGTTTTTTGTTATTTGAAATAAAATAAACTTAAATTGAAATAACTGAAATGTGTGTATTATTTTGTCTATTTTAATGTCTATACTTTTAAATTTTTACATATGTACATGTATAGATATGTAAATGAATGACAAGGAAGAACAGTAAAAAAAAAAATTTTTTTTTTATGTAAGTTACTTGAAATAAAATAAAATATAAATGCCTCAACATGTCTTATTTTAATTTAGTTTAACTATAGATGTACTAAAATAACAAACTGAAATAAAAAATATATAGAGACATACATAAACTAAAACTAAAAATGACAAACAACAAAATTACTAAAAGTTTTAGTAAAATGAAAATGAAAACAGAAACTACAAAAAGGCTGATTCAAAATAATAATTAAAGCTATAGTAGTATCTTAATGAAATTAAAATAAAAACACTTTTTTACAGATACTGGGAGTGGCAATTAAAATAATTAAATTAAAATAATTAAATAATTATTAATAATAATTAATAAAAAAAAATGTACTTAAATTTTAAATTTGAATAAATTTAAAATGTTACATTATTCCAGAACTTTCAAGAACTTAACTTTCTAAAGTGTTCACACTCTTTATAATGACCAATGAATTTCTCTTTCTTTCTTTCTTTCTTTCTTTCTTTCTTTCTTTCTTTCTTTCTTTCTTTCTTTCTTTCTTTCTATATTTAAAACATAAATATTACAGCTTGACTTAACTACAAAAATGTTAAATTATGTTTATAATTATGTTAAAAATGTTATAGAAATTCCATTGACTTTTTATTTTTTTAATTAAGATTATTTATTGATTTCCATGACTTTTCCAGATCTAGAAATCAAACCTTTAAAAGTCTCTCTTATATCCACGTCTCCCAAGACCATGGGAACCCTAGTTAGGGTTAACTAAAAATGGCAGTTGCTGAGGGAACATATTACAATAAGAAATATGACATCAGTTTATATCTTGATTTCTAGCTGTTTTAGCTCATTCTAAAGCTGGCTTTGTCTTATTTGAAATGATTTTAAGCCATCCTGCGTCCCCCATGGAGGTGTAACTGTTAACTGTCAGGCAATGGCTTCGACATGAGCGCTAGCATATTTTTGGAGGGTATTCGAACATATAGAGTGGCAGAGAGCACACGAGGAAAGTTAAAATAGGAAGCGGCCCCTTGGTTGAATTGGTAGCAGATGGAAGTTCAGAAAATGAAATGATGCAGGACTTGTTTTGTGCAGTCAGGTGCCAGAGCCAGACTCTGAGGAGCAGGAGAAAGCCGCTCAGAGCTGATGTGAGAAGACAGCTGCTTCACTGCTCCCAGAACAGCCTCCTACAAGGTCACTTTGTGCAGGACCACCGTCTCAGGGGATTGTGGGTAGAACATGACACATATCAAAGACAGTGAATTTGGTTGTTAGAAACACGTTTCTTCCCACACAAGCATCAATCAGCAGACCGAAGTCTTTAACATCTGTTGCAAGTGTAATTTTTCACTATGGTGTTCGAACTACTCCGGTGCAGTTTAAAAAACTTTCCCAGACATTGTCTGTCCTTCCTCTAAAGTATCCCATTGTACCAGAGGCTTTTTTCTTCATGCATGGACTGAGCGGCGCGATTCTCTCGTTAATAAATCATGCCAGATGAGTTTATCATGGAGATAAAGGAACTCCTCTGGGCTCCGCTGGGCAAGGCTGGGTTTCTGGGCGCTGCTACAATAAATGATGAAATGCCGCTGTCACATACATCACATTTATAGCGGCTAACTTTTTAGCTTTTATTGGCGTCAATAGAGAAGAACGGAGTTTTCGGGTGGGTAGCGCAAAATAGGCAGGTGGCGAAGAAGACTCTCCGACGTTTAAGACGCAGACAACCTTCCAGAGTAGACTTCGCAGTGCTGTTGTTTGGTCTGTGATAAAATGCAGTCCACAAGTGATTTCTTGAGAGTGCAAGTTAGTTTATGAATGATAAAGATCACAAGGTTATCTTAGTGCGCTGATTGGCACTGCTTCTATGCACTAGCTTACATGTGCTGTAAACATGAAGACAAAAAAAAGAATTTTTTTTTTATTTATTTTAAATTGTTCTAGTATGTGAATATGGACCTTGGAATGAGCAGTTTGCTTGACTTCTGTCAGTAATTGGTCCAATCAGATTCATCCTTATGTAGACAATTTGAGTTTTTAAAATTTGAATTGTATTATTATATTAGTCAGGCTGTCAGTTGTTTAAAATTATAATCAAATTAATTACATGATGTAGGCTACTGATTAATCACATTTTTGATATATATCTCCCAATTGAAGATATTTTGACTTTTTGTTTGTGGCAGATGTGCAAAACATTGAATACATCAGTGTTTTTATTGTTAACTAAAAATGTATCAATGTTAGATGTGTAACTTGAAAGAATGTTAGAAATGTTGCTTTGGTAACTAACTGAAATAAGACACTAAAATGAAATAAAAATGAATTAAAGCTTAATAGAACAAAATAAATAAATAAAAATAGTAAAGCCTAATCTAAAAAGACAAAATAAACATAAAATAAAATATGAATATTAGATTTAAAAAAAAAAGTAAATTAATGTTATTAATGTTTCCTTGGCATTTGCAACTAAATGAAGCGGACATACTAAAATGACTAAAACTGAAATAAAAATAAAGCTGCAATAGAAATAATCTGAAACTTAATCTAAAATTAAAACTAAAATTTCAAAATTTTAAGTAACTTTTGAAATGCATGTTTTAATTATAATATTACAATAATATAGAGTAAAACTGAAAGTTATCAAATTAAATCTAATGCAATATATTATTTAAAACTACAGTTGTATATAAAGTGCAATACGGTAAATAACGCTGAAAAAGATGAAAAGTTTTTTTTTAGAAGTCAATATATTGTTTACTTTCCATATCATTCCTTATAATCTTTGCAACTTGCTGTTGCATCGATATACCATTATTAAAATTGTGGCCAATAAACTAATAATTATTTTCATGCTATAGCCAAGAACTGACAAATGACTCAATAATAAACCTTTATACTGTTTTGCCTAAACAGTAACAGTCTAAAAAAAAAAAAAAAAAAAAATGTGTATGGTATGAAAATGTAATATTTTCAGATTTGCTAGATTTAAAAATAATTTAAATATATATTTCAAATACTTTTTTATAATTTTAAAGCATTATAATATTTAATAGTATAATTTTTATATTAAAAATGTATATTAATCACACTACATTATTGTTTTGAAATTACAGGCCTATATAATTGTAATAAATTCATCAACAGTGTAAAAAAAAGAAAAAAAGTTCTCAGCTGTTTGAACTGATATATTAGGTCCGTGGTATAATTGCTCCCAGACACAAAGACGATTGGTTGGGTCTCTTAACTCGTGAGAGTGACTTTGAAGGGAGGAACACACAGCGCACCATTTCTCCGGCCCCACTACTGTGTTTCAGGGAATATGGAGGCAGTAATGGGGATCTCAGCTAATGACTTGGGAGAACAAAACTTGGTCTCTTAACATCAAGAGTCTTATTATTTTTAGCTCTGGCCAATGCTGAGCTTATCCCTATTACAGGGACCATTCTTTGTGCTATCAGATGTGGAAATTAAAGTGAAATGACTTAAGGGGACGATTGCCCATACAGCAAGTAGGCTAGTCTGCCCTTCAATAAGGCTCAATTTGACATAAATGTATGTTGTAACCTTGCTTTTTCCTTCAAGATCTTTTAAAATTGATCAAGGAGAGGCTGCCTCCAAAGGCAACGTGTAAGAATTAGTTTCTTATAAAATATTTGAGAAAATGAACATCCCTCAGTATCTGATAAAATGTAAAAAACATTTACAAATATTCATAAATTATTTTATAAATTAACTTGTACCGTATATAATTTTTATAATGTAAAAAATAAATATAGTTTTAATGATTTTTATGTGGAGAAATAAAATCACATTTTTAACACATTTGATATTGATAAATCTGAATTTTATGAAGTGGCAACTTAGTCAATACTACCTGTTGCACTTTCTTTTTTTTTTTTAACAGTAATGGTTATGTTAATTTCGATGAGAATGAATGCTGGGCTTGTGCCGTGGCATCAGTTTTTACAGGATAGAAAGCTGCCTGTTTTTACATCAAACACTTTTTTTTTTAATGACTCAAAAGTGCTGCAGTGGAGTGTTTGTTTATTGGACTTTCCTTAGTGATGGCATACAGAAGCTGGCGATGTCAGCTGTGATGACCACTAGCTGAGTGCTTTTACAAGCTGAGGCCAAAGCTTTCTTTGAGTGATGGAGAAAGGGAGGTGATGATCAATGGCTGTCAGTACTAGGGGAGTCAGACAGGTCACTCTACGACACAGGAAAGCTCTTGTCTGGAGACTGGCAGACGAGAGTTGACAGGTCCTGGCGGTGCTCTTCAGAGAACAGATTGGACACAGAACGGCTCTGCTTTATCACTACTCTGCACGGCTACCTGCAGTCTTTGCGTACATTTCTTTGTCGGATTAAATCGCAGCTTCTCGGTTGGGTTCCTGAAAGCATCCACTTCTTTCTAAAGCTGGGCGGTATATACCTTGTGATGGTACAAATGGGTCAGCAGGTACTCTGCTATAGCATTTGTTACAGAGTTTTAAAAACTGCACATCAAGCGACTTAAACTAGTATGCTAAGTGTGTCGCTGATGGCTGCTTATACTGTTGTCAGGGGGGTGTTTCGTTTTGATTTGTCACGTCCTTTGTAGACAAGGTGTAATTGTAAATTGTTTATAGGATTTTGAGACAATTGCTATCAGTGGAATAACCCATTGTGCTTGTGTTTACACATTGTGGACTCTGTAGTTTGGAAAAATGACATTATAGGGTTAGTTCACCCAAAAATGAAAATTCTCTCATTAATTACTCACCCTCATGTTGTTCCAAACCCGTAAGACCTTCGTTTATCTTCAGAATACAAATTAAGTTATTTTTGATGAAATCCGAGAGCTTTCTGACCCTTCATAGACAGCAATGCAACTACCATGTTCAAGGCCCAGAAAGGTAGTAAGGACATCATTAAAATAGTCGATGTCAAGTCAAGTCATCTTTATTTATATAGTGCTTTTAACAATACAGATTGTGTCAAAGCACCTAACGTGACATCAGTGGTTGAACCATGATTTTATTAAGCAATGAGAATACTTTTTGTGCGCAAAGAAAACAAAAATAATGATTTTATTCAACAATTTCTTCTCTTCCGTGTCGGTCTTCGATGTGCATTTACAAAAGTCAGAGCGCCAGGTCCTGCATCAGCAGCATTACACATATGTGTCATGATACTCTTGTGAATGTGCATCAAAGACTGACATGAAAGAGAAGAAATTGCTGAATAAAGCAGTTATTTTTGTTTTCTTTGCTCACAAAAAGTATTCTAGTGGCTTCATAAAATTACGGTTGAACCACTAATGTCACAGAGACTGTTTTAATGATGTCCTTACTGCCTTTCTGGGCCTTGAACGTGTAAGTTGTGTTGCTGTCTATGCAGGTTCGGAAAGCTCTCGGATTTCATCAAAAATATCTTAATTTGTGTTCCGAAGATGAACTGAGGTCTTATGGGTTTGGAACGACAAGAGGGTGCGTAATCAATGACAGAATTTTCATTTTTGGATGAATTATGCCTTTATGTTGTGCTTAGATGCTAACTTTGAGGCCTATACTTGCTCTGTCCTGAAGTTGAGCAGTTTAATCACCCTATCCTTTGAGTTAAGAGATGCGAAGGCGAGAACGCCAGGGAGAGAATCAGATAAGAGGAGATCCCTAGACACCTGCCAACAGGCTTTGGAATATATTTAGTCAAATGTTTATGATGCCAAAGACCAGGGCTAGCTTCTCATTAACCAGTGAACCAGTCACAGAAGTTGGGGCTGCATTAGTCTTTTAGTTTCTGTTTCAAACAGTTCCCATATTTATCCCCATCAAGCTGCTGTGGCTGAATTTGCCCCTCTCGTGCATTCTGGGAAAAAAAATCTAAAAATGAAAAAAAAAAAAAACTTGCTTAGTTAAACGCCACCAAATAAATGCAAAAATGTGCTGTAAACTTGACGAGATCAAACACGAGGGGCGGATGTTGAGACGCTGGCCAGTGTTCTAAGCCTTGCATAATTCATGTTCTCTAAAGCGGGTCTTCCTTAATGAGGGTCTGGTGGCTGTTTTTAGATGTGTTCAGATCGCGGGTGGAAACGTACGATCTGACCCACTCTGGAGCTGTGGAACCTGGGGTGCGCTGTGCTTCAGATCTGGAAGATATGAGACGAGGTTCAAAGTTCAGACAGTTCCTCTCCATCTGAAATTAGAGGGATTACTTCATTTGTTTTAGAGAGTGTAATCTAAACTGTAATTACTCAATTATTTAGCAGCCTGTAATCATGGCCAAATTACTAACTTCATTCCCATCTAGTGCGGAAAATTACATGACGTCATTGTCTTACTCCTGGTTTCCATTTTGCATTGTTTATTTGTGTTATTTTAGTAGATTTAACCCTCTGATTTAGGTTTAAATTTTCACTCTTTGCGTACCAAAACAAATGCAGTGACCATCCTGATCGGCATAATTGAAACATGGCTATTGTGTTCTTAAAACATTTAAAAAAACTTCAGTTCATAATTATTGGCTCTGGGTAGAAATCCATGGTGCCAGTCTTTTAACGGGGCGTAGTTTATCCACTCCTTAACAGCTGACTCAAATAGCCGCTTTATTTTCTCTGTAATTCTTTCTTTCTCTCTCATCAAGCAGAGCTGGTGCCTGACTCAGAGCAATACTGTTGGCTTTTATAATCATCCACTGCAACAAAATACGGATTATCACTCCAGGAGGGGCCATTTTCAGTGTGAGAGCTCGGGCGCACCCTCAGACGCTATTAATGCCAGAAATCCCTCTGTACAGCGGTGCAGGGCTCCTTAACCATGTTGTCTTCATTTCCCTATCAGACTCGGGTAATAGAACAAATTCACACCAAAGGGCTTCAATTAAGGACTGCAAAAGCTGGTGTAATTGGAGCCTCCGATAGCCTAAGAGCCCCTGTTAAAGCTTTAAAGAAGACGTGTTGAGATGTAGCTGCACTGTGGTGGAACAGACGAGGAAAGCAGACGTGAAGACAGAGTAATAACCTAATTTGTAGAGGTACCTCGGCTGTATTCCCAGATATGTATCCCAAGGGAAAGAGATTCTGGGATCTGAGATGTTTTGAGGTGGTACAGTAAACAACGTGCACATGGAGGCTTTTGCACTGGCAGTAAAAATTCAAACTGACCGGAAGTTGAGACTTGGTGAATAGAGTAAGAGTGATGGATAACTACAAATGCTGTCTTGACTCCCTTGTAACCCTTTTCCTAATATGGACTTTGGTACATAGAGACGAAAAGGGGGCATTCGTGAGCACCCTTCTAAAACCCAAAAATGTATAAATGTCAAACTACAGTTTTGTGGACTTCATGGACACTGCATGCGACATCCATTGAAAACTTGTAGGAATGGAAGTACACATCAATTGCACCATTTGGGACAGGGCCAAAGTTGAGCAAACCTTGTAGCAACTTGTTGATTTTGATTCATTTGTTGTCAGTGTGAACACCCTTTACAATTATATGAGTTTTAAAAAAGTGTCCAATGGCTACGAACTTTAGGCCACAAGCTTTTATTGCATGTGCTTTCTGAATAGATGCTCCATGTTAGAATCCCTTACTTGTTTGCCAACTATAACATTCCATTTCAGCAGACAGGAAGCTGATCTAAGCGCCCTATATGAACCCCCATACAACAGAACATCAAACAAGTGCAGTAGTGCTGACTTCTGTAAGCATTCCCTCAGCGTGGGATAGAGAAGGAAGGGCTGATCTTGAAATCTTTCTTTATTGTGAAGCCAGAAGTGCAGCTGCCTTTTTATTAGGGCGGCATCAACACTTCAGAATAAGCAAGAGAATAATGTACCTCAGTGAGTATATGTGTGTTTAAGACAGGAACGGAATCACTCTGGGATATTTTCTTGCTTTCCCCACATGAGTCATACAGTAATAGCATGCATCCCTCTCACCAACTGCAGCAGGTAGAAGCCACTAATTAGAGTCAAAGAGACTCTGGATTGTTTAAGGTGTGAGGTGAAGGTGCGCAACCATCCTCCATTACTCAGGAAAAAAAGAACTCTCACTTCAGAATCATTTACCGAGTTGTGACAGCAGTGGAAACACATGCTAGCTTCAAGCGTTACTTAATAACTCGTAATGTCCCGTGTAATTACCACCTCTGATAGTCAACGTACAATTCCAATGTCAAGGTAGTGCCAGGCACAATTTAACATGTATAAGATGACCGATTTCAATTAAATTAGGTTTGAGTACTGCTACTGTAAAGAGCATTTGGTCTCAATCCAAATATTGTGGGTTCTTTCTCATTTCTCTGAGGGACAACTAAGTTCCCAACTCTCGACATGCTTAAACCTCTTAAAATATTCAGCTACACCCAAACATGCTTGTCCTTTATCTTCTTCAGCATGAAACTCGTTTCCCCATTAGATCCCAAAGTTGTCCAAGGATCACTTGGGGTTGTGGTGACTTGTTGGTGCCCCATGTCAGATACACAGTGGGTTCTAAGTGTGTCTCTAGAGAGAAAACAGGCTGTGGTACCTTCGGTGTAGATCAGAGGTTGCTCTGACAGAAGCTTGAATAGAAGGATTGTGTCCTGTGGTTTTGGCCTCTTATGACCCTGGCACCATGGTTGATGCTCAGGAATATATCAATTTTTTTTAGTTTAACACTCCTAATAGTACATTTACGCCCAATCAGATATAACTCTACCAGTTACTTGATGCCATTGATGTCTGTTTCTAAAATTTCTACCCTTGTTCTTTTCCTTTTCCTTGCTTTGTTTGAGAGGAGTAAGATGATAGCGGACTCAAATCTTCCTTTAAAGTTTCACTGTCTTTTAAAACGTATTGTATTGAAATCCTGTCAGTTCTCGGTGTTTCATTAGCATTTCAGAGTGATTAGCATACTGAGACACTTGAATTTTCACTCTTGAAGCTTAAGAATCTGTGGAGTGGTGAGCTTTTTAAAACAAAACGATTTCTCTTCACTCTCGCTAAGTAGTAATGAGAGCGCTTCTACCGGTAATCAATTATAGCAAGCTTGTCAACAAGCTAGTAATTTTCTAGCGACAATTTTAAGGAAAATATCAAAGCTGCACCGGACATGTAGGACTTTTGCCAGCTATCTAGTGCTTTGTTTAATGGATATGTTAAATGCAGTCGAGACAATGCTAACAAAACACTGCTTGTGTGTTCCAAATACGATGCATCCACCTCTTAACAAAACCAACAATGGCAGTAGGTGGCGGCTGTCGGAGGCCTCTTTCCGCCGTATTCAGAGATGACAGAGTGGGCGGGGCTTGCATGCTAATTGACATTTAAAGCCCACCACTGTGTGCTTTCCAAGCACAGGTTTAGGCTAGTGGTTTTTGATGTAAATTTTTTTTAGTTCAGGGTAATCAGAGGTGGTGGGTAGGAGTGTTTGCGCCAAACGAGAATTACCCACGTGCATTTGTGTTAGAGATTTTTATGTCTGCACACTTGCGTCAATCCTACTCCTCTGGCCGCCGCTACCGCCCCCTCTGCCTCTCTGGCTGCCCACTCGCTGACTCAGTAAATGCTACATTTGCATAATTATCTTTTTAATTGGCGGGCGTGAATGAGAGTATTCTCCTTTATTGTGAGCCTGGGAGTCCTCTTCACATTTTTTTCCAGAGATGTGAGGAGATGAGAGTCTACAGAGCAAGCAAATTGCCAGCTCATTCCCCCCCTTCTCTTTCTCTCCCTCTCTCTCTTTTCCTCTCTCTCCATTCTGCTTAACTCGATAATCGTCCGTGTTAATAAACTGTTTCACACACCTTCGCCCACTTAAGCCTTTTTCTGTCAGAATTTGCCGGATGATTAGAAAAAGATCAGGTTGTGCCAAGACGATTAGATTTACTTCTTGGTTTTTGTAACGCAGGGAGGAGCAGAAGTCGTTTCTCTCCCGTTTCAATTAAAATCGGAAATCATTGTGCGGTATATGCTAACGTGAATATGCTAAATTTGTCGGTTTTCTCTGAGGTAAAGCAAGATATAATTGTCTCATGAGTCACTTGCGGTGGAAAAATGGAAGAAGGAGGAAAATGATTTGTTCCAGAACAATTGCAACAACTTCGTTTCACAAAAACCTTGCTCTTATGAGTTAGTGAAACAACGTAGTTGTGCTTTGCTGGAAGGCCTTGAAGCTGAACAAAAGCTTTTGTTGAGTTTTTCAGAGGATTGCTACAGAAACATTTAGATACATGGCAGCTATTAGGTTACAACATATAAGGTGTGAGAGGTAAGAGAAGAAAAATGCAAGAGATTTGAGTTAAAATACTAGTCAAGGTGTGTTTCGATGTGCAATTGGTCAGACATGAAGGCGTTCCATTTGGGATTAGCTGTCCTGAACAGATACAATCACATTAGATTCTTCCTCCCTTGACCTCAGCACAAAAGTTCACAATCACCAAGGCCTCAGCTAAATCCCTGCTTTTGAACGCTTAACACAGGGAGTGTGAAATGTAATGAGCGTGATTAATATTTTGTGTGGTAGAGGGATAGACATAATTGAATCCAGAAGACAGTACAGGGTCAGCTAACTTTGGTTATTCGCACTTCCCAAGTCCCATCGCACAGCAAGGCCATTTGAGCTTTCTGATGACAGTTCACATTTTAGAAAAACTTAATATAAACTGAATATTAATTAACTCAATGGCTGCCTATAAGACGCCAGTATTAGTCATGGATAGAACTGCGTAAGCATAATTCTGATCTAATGGACTTGTGTAATACAGAATATTACGCAATTTTGGGGATTTATTGTACATTTGTGTGAAGTAAGTTTCACTGTTAAAGTACAATAGAGCTCTAGTATTGTGGTGACTCACTACTTGATTTTTTTTTTTTTTTTTAGCTGTGAGAAATAATTTTATATGCTGTGTGGGACTGAAAGTAAATAAATCAGAGCCCATTTTGCTCTCCATTTTGCTATATTTATTGATACTATAGTGGAAATGAGTTGGAAATGAAATCTGGAAGTATTGCAGATTGGATTTGAACTCTTATTTCACACATGGGTGCCAATATATCTCGCAATTCAGACATTTTTGTCACAATTACGAGTTTATATCTCGCAATTGCAATTTATAAACTGGTGATTATGAGTTTACATCTCGCAATTCTGATTTTTTTTTCCCTCAAAATTTTGAGTGTGCATCTCACAATTCTGACTTTTTCTCCAAAGTTTGAGTTTACATCTCACAATTCTGATATTTTTCCTCAGAATTCTGAGTTTGCATCTTGCAATTCTGAATTCTCTGTCTACACCTTTGTTTTGTATTTTTATATTTTGGTTTTGTATTTTTGTATTTTTATTCCTTGGCAGAGATGAGCTTCAATACAACTTCAACCTGTGAAGTTTTGTTGTGGGTGGTTTGATGCAAACAACATTTTACTCTCGTCCTACATATGTAAACACGAACCCCTAATAAAGTTCTTTTTCTTTATTCGTTACCTAAAAAACGTTCCCAAATCAATTTAAAAAGGGAATCTCCTACCAATACCTATTCACAGCACTCCTCTGCTCCTTTGAGAGAACAAGAGAAAGATCACGTGCCGACTCGACGGCCGGATTGTTAGGGTGCCTTTGAAACGGAGCGTGGTGCAAGAGCATGTGCCGGGGCGCCTGCTCAGCCTGTGATCTGCGTCTAGCCTGAAGAGTACTGGCTGTCCCTCCAATCCTCTTCCAATGTTCAAAGGTAACGGCGGGCCTCTCCCAGGCCTCCCGCTTTGATGTGCTCTCCGACACCAGTCATATCACTGCTACCAAGTCTCTCTGGCCCTACTCGACAGAGGCAGGCGAAAAAACGAGAGTTAATTGGTTAGTCACAACGTCTTGCCCCAGACACAGCTCCGGTTTCAATCGCGTAACAGCTTTCTCTGCGCACTGATGTGTCTTTTCACAGACAAACGAAAAAACGCAAACAATATTGCAGAAAGAAAACAGACAGCTCTCTCTGGGAGAAGAAATGGGTCTCTCGAAGAACAAGTGCGCTTGAATAGAGGGTGCGGTATAATGATTCATGACTTTTAAAATCAAATTAGACGTAATTAACATGGAGCTGAATTAATATCAGTTGTGTTTTGCATCCATGACAAATGCAGGATCATCTATCAGATGGGAGGAAATTCATCACAGAGGGCAGGAACCGCTGCTCAGTTAATGAGGGAGAAACGTTGAGGTCATTGAATGTGTGAAGATGCCTCCCTGCCACATGCGTTCCAGAAGCATGCTTATGTCATTCATTGAGCTGTTTCTCATAAGTACACCAGAAATGAATTGTTTAGTTTTTTTCCACACTAAAACCTCTTTTACCGGACCAAAAAGTGAAAAGCCAGTTGTTCTTGCATTCATCCCGCTATCCTTGGCTTTGAAAGTGAACTCAGACTCAAATATTTATGTCCATTTCATTGAAAAAGACGGTGTGAATTGATTCACAAGAACTGTTTTGAGCTTTTCAACAGGGTGCCGAAAAAGCTTACAAGTTGAGCATTAACCTATATAATCTAGACTCCTATGTTTTTATATTATATTGGGTTATATTATATGTTACATTATATTATCAATATTTAGACTGTTTGCCATTTTTAGAAATATCAGATTTAGTTGAAATTTAGTAGAAATGTCTGATTTAGTTTTTTATTAATAAAAAAATGTTCATAAATGAAATACATTTTCAGTTGTTAACTAGTTCTATTTTATTGGCTGTTAGAGGATATACTTAAAAAAACACTTAATTGATCTGTATATATATATACACACACACATACACACACATATACTGTATAGATATATATATTAGTATTCACAGAAATAAATCAAACTTTTTAATCCTAAAATGCTCTGTGTTATTGTCTCATATTTGTGATTCACACAAGCCGAGAGATTGTAAAACTATTCTTTGGAAAACTTTTGGGTAAATCAGTAGGACTGTAAATAATCATGATACCATCAAAATAATCAAATTCCTTAAAATGAAGCAAAAGTGAATTTAAAGGATGACATTGACAGTATTTTAATGTTCGAGGCACCGCTGAAGACTTTCTAACACTGCCGCAATATTTTTTTTTTTAGAGCACTTTTAGTTTTAAGTTAAGTCTCTAAATTATTAATCTCTTTCACACTATATTTTTAGTTTGCCCTCTGCTCTTTAATTCTTCGTCACGTGTTTATATATTATCCGTTGCGTTCTATCTTAAACTGAACCAGATTAAATTAGCTTCTAAAGAGGCGAGTGAAAGTGGCAAGCAGGGAACAATTCCTGCTCCTTTGTGCTATAAGAAATATACAAACCGCTCCATTATCTCGGAGGAGGAAGTGCTTTAATGATTTATACCAGCAGGTAGACCTCAGAGTATTAGCTCTTTTGGTCCCTGGTTGACTTGGTAGCGTTTGGCAAATGGAGGACTAGAGGACATGTTTTCAGGAAAAAAGTGATTCATTGCGCCAAGCGCGGCAGTCATTAGAGAAGTGTCTCGCTTTTCGTCCCCCCAGACTCTCCAGACACACTGCGGCGTGCCACGGCTGTTTTGGAGAACAGAGGAAGCGTGGCGGAGCATAAGCAGATCTGCCTGCTGCACAGGCCCTTGTTCCCCCTTCGAGGAACCCCCGAATAAGAAATATGAATAAAAGAAGTGTTTCTCGGCAGACCACACACTTGCGAGGAGGGGACGGAGATGTGTTGGGGCAGTTGTTTGCCAAATCCATCTGTCTTTGATGATAGACTTTATAATCTAACGTCTGATGGTGATTGCATGTGTTATTGGTCGGATAGAAACAATGGGGCAAAAAATGCATGGGGCTTCTTTCATCAAAGCTGCTGCTTTTCAAAAAAACTGATTTCATTTGTTACAATTACGGATAAAGAGCCTGACCGAGTGTTTTCTCTCCCTCTTCGTGAGTGATTCAGTCTCTGAATGGTTTATTTGTGAATGGTTGCCAGGAAAACATCTCTGTTGCTAGCGAAAGGGGAGGTATCCGGAGTGAAGCACGCCTCGTCACATTTTCGGGTCCCGCTGGACTTTGTTGAAATTGTTTTGTGCTGACTGATGCCTGGGAAATCCGACATTTGTTTCTGACGGGGCTGTTCACATTGACTGTTTTGAGTTTGTGGTCAGGCTTTAATGGAGACGGCGGTAGGTAAGCGTTTGAAGCAAAAGATTGTCGCCTTGATGCGAAAGTCTCAGTCTATGAGGACAAAACGAGGCGCCTGTGAAACTAGCGTCATTGAACTTTGAACTTCAGCTTTGGTGTTTGATATGGCGCCTGGACATTTGAGTTTTCGAGGGAACCCCACCCCGTCCAGTGGTTCCATACAGTGTAATTTTGACATGCATCTCCTTAGTTACAAACAAGACATGTTTATTAGTTAGAGACACAAGACACAAACTGGGTGTTCTGAAAAACATTATGTTAACCAGCATAGCTATTATATTATATTATATTATATTATATTATATTAATGTACTTGTGTCTGTGTCTCTTCTAATAGTGAAGCTGTGAGTTTAATTACGGCACAAACAGCAATATTACTTTACTTTTTTTTTTTTTTTTTTTTTACTACTAATAAAGTTATTATCAAAAAACAGAAAACAGAAAAAATAAAACACAATTTTTAGTAATTATTAGCTAGTTATGTGTATCAATTGAGAATATTTAAATTTGAGTTACAATATATCAGTCAATTGTTTCATTAATAGAATGTCAAATTCAATTAATGGCATTATTTGATTTATTTCTTTATTGTGATTTTGGGGGAATGATCACATCATTCATGAAGCTGTACACAAGAACTTCTTGTGTTTGCAAATAATGTGCATTTTTATGCCTCCTTCCTGTCCCTCCATCTATTTTATTACTTTGTAATCTCGCAGACAGATAGGAGCTTCGCGGCAGACGCCTTTTTTTTTTTTTTTTTAAACCCTTTGGAACCAATTGCTGAAGAAGGGTTGTCTTGGGAAGGCCCCAGTGGAGAACGGTAGGGCTCATTAGTTCAATCCCCTTCGAGGGCGAATGCAAAGGAGCCGGAGTAAGACATTTCTACGCTCTCCTCTTTTCTCAGGGTGTGCGCGCTGTTCTTTGCTCTTTCTCTTTCCCACATTTTTTGCCTGCATCAGCAGCAGCTGAGGGGCCGAACCTCGGCCACGCAGCTCCGCTCAAACTGCCCCACCGGTTTTAAGAGCAAAGCACTGTGGGGAGCTTAGACTGATCAACTCAAAGCCAAGACCTATCATCCAGGCTTTAGGGAATTAGGAGGATTGGCTTTGCTCTTCATGTATCGTCCAGATATCAAAGGTTCTCCTTTATGAACAAGCAGCAAGTATGCACAACACTCATCAGGCAGTACAGTGTATGTCTGTGCTGCTGGCACTCACTCTTAAAAATAAGCTAACAAAAAGGTTTTTTTGCAGCGATGCTATAGAAGATCCATTTTTGGTTCCCCAAAGAGCCTTTGAATGATCAGTTCTTAAAAGAACCATTTTTTTTCTTTGCATTTTAATAATCTTTGAAGAATCTACTAAGAATAGTGTTCCACTATGAAGAACCTCATGCAATGGAAAGATTCCTTGGATGTTTAAGATTCTAGTGTTAGAGCTAGTATTTTCACACTAGCTATGTTTCCATTCAAAGATTCAAATTTAACTTATGCGCAAAACTGGAATAAAGCACTGTTTCCATCCACGAGTCAAAGAGAACAAAATCGTCACTTCCTGATAAACTGGCACTAAATATTACTAAGAAAAGTAGGAGAAGCCACTTATTATAATAATTTTCATATATGATGAATTACTTGTGCCTCAGAGCATGAAGACGAAACATAATAAATATGGCCATTGCTTTCGTAGGTGGATGTCCGCTGTTTGGTAAGACAATTGTACAGAAATACTTTTAAGACAGACTTTGCTCAGATATTTCAGAACGACCAAAAACATTTCAGATGCTGTGCAACAAGATCCACTGGTTAGTCTAGTTATCCCATCCCATCGTGCAAAGTCATCATGGTTAGCTGCATATCCATTATGAGGACCAAAAACGAGCTTGTAATTTTCCATTGTACAAAAGGTTTTTAGGTAACACTTTATAATAACTGCACGCTATGAATCATTAGGTAAGCATTAGTAAATAGTCAGTTTATCCTTTATAAAGCATTTTTCCAACATTAATAGTCATTAGTAAGCAGTTTATAAATACAGCTATAAATGCCTTGTTCTTGATTTATAAGCATATCTATTACAAAGCAGATTTAAAGGCTCAGTTATCTTCCTAACAGAAAAAAAACAAACAAACACAACACAGAGGGATACAGAACTCAGAAATATTTATTTCAAGATGAAAGAAAAAAAAAAAACTGTCCAACTGTACACTTTAATTTTTCTTTTTAGTTGTACAGTTGTACAGTTTCCTTTTTGCATCATGAAAAAATATTTCCGTGTTCTGTATCCCTCTGTGTTGTGTTTGTTTAACTTGTCTGTTTGGAAGATAAATGAGCCTTTAAATTTCCTTTGTAAATGCTTTACGAGGTATGAATAGTCCTCGCTTTAGATGAGCTCACAAAAATAGATGGCTGGCAACTACTAAATGTTTTATAACTACCTGACTTGATCATGAATTACAGCAGGAATATGTGTTAATAAAGCATTTATTAACACACTGAGCAACTATTATCATGTGTCTAAATAACAAGATTCATAAATGTACATTTAAATAGTTTATTAATCATTTACTTACACTTTCTAAATGATCTTATGAACCACTGACAACTCCTAAATAACTGGTTTGTAAATAACGTAATAATTTAGAAATTATAAACTGATCATTAATAAAGTATGAAAATACAATTATTAAACATTATAGATATGCTCAAGAACAAAACATCTATAGCTGTATTTATAAACTGCTTACTAATGCCTATTAATGTTGGAACAATGCTTTATAAATGATGAATTGACTATTTACTAATGATTAACTAATGATTCATAGTGTGCAGTTATTATAAAGTGTTACCGGTTTTTACAGTGGAAGAGGGTTCTTTAGATTATTAAAGTGTTCTTCAGATAGGGAAAGGTTCTTTGGGGAACCAAAAATGGTTCTTCTATGTCATTGCAACAAAAACCCCTTTTGGAACCAGGCCCTTGCTGCAAAAGCCCCCATACCTCTCCAAAAAAGAACCTATGATATCTGGACGGTACATGAAAATGTACACTCAGAAATCCCTAAAACCTGAATGAATGAAATCATAGACGCCAATGAAGAACCAATGGTTTTAAGAGCAGGACTGGTGAAATAGTCACCAGTTAGCTGCATATCCGTTATGGGAACCAAAAAAGTGCTAGTAATTTGACCTTTCCCTTCAGTAAGTGGGCTAAAGCCCTTGTTTTGTTGGTAATGACGGGGTGGGAACAGGGGGAGGTGGGTATAATGCAGGCAGGCAGGTCCCACTTAACCAGAATTTATCTTTTTGGCACTTAAAGGAGGGGTTTGGAGGTCTGTTATCTATGCGCTCCCCCCTGAATGAGTAAACATCTCATTTATTATTAACTCAGGTTTAAGGTAGTGCATTAATCCTGCCTGACAGTTTGCCTACTTGTTAAGGCGGTCCGGCTCCCTCCAACCGTAGCAGATGGTTTTCAGCTGCGCCTGCTGCAGGTTCAGAGCATGCAGATGATAGGTGCAAAGCTGCACAGGTGAACAGAGGATTCCCTTGAGCTTGTGTCAAAGTTTTACTGATAGCAATAATCGATCCTTCCATCTGAAAAAAAAATAACTGTGGGTTTTTACAATCTGCAAACTGAAGGAAATCACAAATGGACTCTTTTTATTGTGCAAGATAAGTCAGTGTTTCTTGTACTGCTTTTTTAAGCAGCGGTGTTCTGCCATGGCAGAATACGTGATGTTTTGAATGTGATTTTACAATCTGAATTGAATGTGATGAGCTAAAGCGATTGTTTACCTCCAAATAATGGCATGCAACCATCTTTGTAGAATTGTTCTCGCGAGCTGCATGCGAAAACAAACGTAAAGTGCGACCAGTGTCTGATGCAGTATAGAAATAGCTCGAGTAGTTGTAATGCATTTTCTTTATTGATTTGTTAAGAAATTACTGTTAAAAATCAGCCTGACAAATCATTTTGTGAATGAAGTCAATATTTGTAACAATAATAACAACAACAACAGTTTTTATTTGACTTATTTTTCTTGTAAAAAAGGAATATCAAGTCATTTGCTGAATAAAAAATTTGTATTTTTTTTTGTGATATTTTAATACAAAATGTTTACAGTTGTATACAGTGTGTAAACTTTATATATGAAAAAAATATGATCTGATAAATATTCCGTTTCACTTTGGAAAAATTAAACGTTATGGAAGTTTGCGAATACTATTTTTGTCATCATTGCTTTGACAGCATAGTAAAGCAATCAAAATAACTCAGACAGTTAAACATTAAACCTATGGCATATTCATATAGTTGCATAATAACCGCAGGTAACCCTACAAAGATTTATAACAAAGTAAAATCATTTACAATAACATACTCTCTTTACTTACATTTTGGTAGTTAATAGTGAAATTTACTAGCAATTTCTGAGAGAAACTTTTACATTTATTTGATTTTATTTTACAGTGTAGGCAACATTCATATCTTGTATCAGTCCATTTTCTTACATATAGTAATCACGTAATTTACTAGCACAAAGTGAAACTTTTACATTATTTTATTTTATTTTTTATTTTTTTCCAGTGTAGGCAACTTTCATATCTCGTATCAGTCCGTGTTCTCACATAATCATATAATTTCAGTTCAACTCTCTATTTCATGTCCATTTATTTATCCCATCGTGTTTATTTTGCCATGTTTATTAATGACCAGCTCATGTCCTGGATATGAACTGCCTTACTGCACATTTGTACATGATGAACGTAAGTGTTCTTTTAGGTCTTTGAGAAATGTGCTGAACTGGCCGCTGCACCTGCTCTTTGTCCTGTTCTCCATGCTCAGTGAAGTTCCTCAGATCATATAACCACTCCTATTTTTTATCTTTTCCTCTTTTTCCTCTTTCTTTGCACTGTAGGCTCTTTCCATACCATTCTGTCTGACTCTCTCTTACTCGCTCTCTCTCATTCCCTGTTTATTACATAAGAGGTCCTGTTGAGCCAGCTGCTGGGAAGCATGTCCTGACATGAACCACGCTGCTGAACTGACTCACCATGACGGAGAGAGAGAGACCTCAGTCTGTCTGGCTCTGCGCCTCTGGCCGGCATGTTTTCCTGTTCGTACACTTAGTTAACTCATGCGCACATACTCGCCGGTGTGTATGCGGTTACACTGGTAGGTTTTAATGAGAATAAGATAAATCTGGCTCTATTGTTCTGGCTTTGTTCGCATATACGCTGCATTTGTAACTTTTTTTTTTGTCGCATATATCAATGTGTGTTTCAGACGATAAAATACCCTTTTAAAGTACGTCTGGTGCTTTATATTTTTGTGTATAAGAATGACCTTCTCATTTGGGGCAATTTGATTATGTACACTGCAAAGATAAACATTTAATTTTCTGTGACATTTTGGCAGCTCATTTAAACTGATCACAATTGTAAAATTACATATACAAAAATATACATTTTTCAAATTGTGAATAAAACAGATATTATAGTATGTTTTACAAAAAACAACAACAACAACAAAAAACGATTTCAGTGTAATTTCATGTGTAATTAAAAGTGTTACTTGACGTTTAATTGTAATTGTTTGTGAAATTTACTAGAAATTTCTGATAAATATTGTGAATGATTTGTGATTAGTCTTTATAGCATTTTTTTACTTGTAAAGGAAATTTAACATTTGATTTTAAAAAAGTAAATACAATATATAATATCTGTTGAATAAAATAGTCTAATATATAAATACTATATAAAAATATATGTATATGTATATATATATATATATATATATATACACACACTGTGTAATGTTTTCACATATAAACATTTTAAAAATGTAAAAGTAATTTTAAAATAATAAGACATGTTTCTTGAGCAGCAAATCAGTATATTATGATTTGTGAAGGATCATGTGAAACTAAAACTGGGGTAATGATGCTGAAAATTCAGCTTTGCATCAAATAAATAAATAATATTTTCAAATATATTACAATAGAAAACAGTTATTTTAAATTGTAATATTATTTCACAATATTAGTGTTTTTATGGTATTTTTGAGCAAAAAAAAAAAATTATTGTTTACGAACTTTTGACGAGTACTCTACAATTTTACTCTAAATTGTACATTTAAACTTTTAAATATGAATATAAATAAGTGGTAAATTCAGTGAAAGCATTGTCAGGGCAAGTACTTGGACATACAGAAATACAATCCTTATTGTTGAGCCCTGTGTGTTGCGTAATTTTCCAAACCACACTTTTACAAGCTGTTGCTGTGAGCAACTTTTTGACTTTATAGGGCATGCATCTCGACTCGGTTTTCAACGTCTGTGTCGTCGCTTGTTTTCACAGTCAGCGGCTTTCAGGATGTCCCAGTCTTTTGGAAGTTGCATAGTCAGGGTCTGCTCCAGTTCTCCTTAGCAGGAATGAATCGAGGGCTGGGCGGTGGATCGCAGCCAGATGCTGAGTGAAACACAAGGCCTTCACTGTAGGCGAATAGCACGTCCATTTATACGCAAAACAAACGCCAGACTGGTGGTGATTCGACTATGTTGTGAAGATTCAAACATGCCCAGTTTGGTCTTTATACTTGTATATGACCAGGCTTCCAGGTTTCTGGCAGAAAATCTGAGAAATTGTGTCTGGAACGGCCCCAAACCCACATCCTGTGGACGATCGTTGGAGAGGCAAATGGCATAATAATTGCACACATGTTCGCTGTACGGCCCATCCGTTGCCATTCATTCAGATTTCCTCTTTGCTTACACTGCAGGTGGTCTCAGTTCAGGGTCTGCTGGGTTGCAGGCTTGTCGTCCTTGTGTTGCCACACTGTCGCTGTACTGGTAAACTAGGTTTCAAACATATGCTCAAATCCTACATATGAAACTGCTTATAGTTTTACAAGTGGTCCATCATCATAAATGCATTCTCACACATAGTTTTGTTTTTATAAAACCAGCTGTGACTTTATGTATCATGACTGTGACATTATTTTTCATAAGTATGATCTCACAGCTGAGACTGTTTCTTACAGATGTGACTTTATATCTTGCATTGCTGTGGTTTCTTATAATTGGGACTTATCATCTCACAATTGTGACTTTCGCACAGTTGCAACTTCATACATTATTATTGGGACTTTATATCATACACTTGTTACTTTCTTACAGTTGCAACTTAATATTTTACTGCGACTTATCCACAGTTACAACTTTGTTCGTAATTAAGACTTTATCTTACAATTGCGACTATTTCTCATGATTGGTACTTTATGTCTTGCAATTGCAGCTACTTATAAAATATAAAAATTGCGACTTTCTCACATTTGCAACTTCATGGAATATAATAGGGATTTTATCTAACAATTCTGACTTTCTCACACTTGCCACTTTATTTCTCAATTGTGATTTAGATAAATTCTCAATGACAAAGAAAGATGCAACTGTGACTCACAATGGCAACCATTTCTCATAATTGGTGGTTTATATCTCACAATTGAGATTATTTCTTAGAATAAAGTCTTTATATCTCACAGTTGTGACTTTTCTTATAAATGAGACTTTATATCACAGTCATAACTGGTACTTTATGTCTCACAATTGCAGCTTCATTTTTTATAACTGTGACTTCAAATGTTACAGTTGCGACGATTAGTCACAGTACTCACAATTGGTACTTCATATCTCACAGTTGTATCTTCTCACAGTTGCAACTTCATTGATTATAATAGGCACTTTATATCTCACAAATGTGCCAATTTAATTTTCATAATTGTGACTTAGTTGCAATTTTCTTTAGAATTGCAACTTTACCTGTGACTCACACTTGTAATTTCTTGTAGCTGGTACTTTATATATTGCAATTGCAACCATTACTTCTAATTGGATCTGAGTATCTCGCAAATTCAACTTTTCTCAAAATTACAACTTTATTTGGAACCATTTCTTGTAATTGGGGCTGTATATCTTACAATTGCGACATTATTTCTTATAACTGCGACTTTATATTTGACAGTTGTGACTACTAGTCACAGTACTCATATTGGTACTTAATATTGCAACTTTATTTCTTATAATTGTGACTTTATGCCTCACAATTGCGACTATTCCTGTGATACTCAGTGATTATATCTCACGGTTGCAAATTAATTGATCTTATTTTCAACTTTTTCTTGGCATGTGAATCTTTCTTTAGTGAATACCTTGATAATATATGAACAAGAATAAACCATTTTACCAAAGTGCTCGTTCTTTTTCTTTCTTTCTTTCTTTCTTTCTTTCTTTCTTTCTTTCTTTCTTTCTTTCTTTCTTTCTTTCTTTCTTTCTCTCTTTCTTTCTTTCTTTCTTTCTTTCTTTCTTTCTTTTCTTTTTTCTTGTTTGGGCCATACCAGCCAAACCATGACCTCTTGATTTTAACAGCTTGAATGTTACATCTTTTCAGTTTGTTATCTGTGTGTCCACTTCAGTTGGCAAATTGGTGCTTTTTTGTGCGATTAATTCATAGAAACCCTTTGCAAAATAAATAAATAAAAATCTTAAGACACCCCTCTCATCGCATATTAACAGATTTCTTCACATCTTTCCAGATTTTAGCGAATACCTTGATAATATATGAACATAAATAAACCATTTTACCAAAGTGCTCTCTCTCTCTTTCTTAGATAAACACTCATGTCGTGGTTCATCTTTACTGATTTATGTATATGTGACGGAGCGCCAGCTCATTTGCATCCATGTGACACCCACAGGGGTCCAGTGCGCACTTGACTCTCGCTTTAACACCACACATTCAGTCTGTTTCCCTTTTCTCCCCTTTTTTTCCCTGAGAGTGCCACAGAGATTGACTTTAATCTATAAGAGATACCACTCAATGGCATGTTATCATTCGGAATATGTGATGCTTTTTTAAAGCCAGTAAATTCCATTAGGAGGCAGCGGGGTTGAAAAGGCAGCGCCGGGTCTTTAGCGCTGCCTCAAAGAGAGTTCGAGTGCACGCCACTAACGCATTGTAGCATATAAATCAGCAAGGGCTACTGGGAATCAAGTGTGAGTCTCTCTCTCTCTTGCTCTAAAAGATGCAGGATAAAAGCCTCTCACTTTTGAAGGGTCTGTCCCTCTCCTTTGAGGAGAAACAGCAGTCCTCCTGTGACAGCGAGGGCCTACAGTACACTGCCAGGAGTCCATAAGCGCTCTCCTGTTATTGCCTGCACATTGTCGTCAATATAACACTGCCTGACAGAGAGATGCGCCGGAGAACCTTGCCTTACTAACAGCAGACGAGCGCTGATGTGACTGAAGGGACTTTTTTGCACCTGTGATTTTCACAACACACAGATCTCCCATGCTCACACATGATTCCAGTTCTATAGGAACTGTCCTTAATTGCATATTAAGCCAAAAATATTTTTGGTAACACATACCAAAATGTATATTTCTATGTTTATTTTTTGGCAACATAGTATGGTATTTATGTGTATCTATGTATGTAATTACATATTAAACGGCAATTCTTTTTTGGTAATTATTTAATATGTAATTACTAATATGTATTTGAATATAAGTATGTATTTTTGTAACATAGTGTGATATATGTGTATCTATATGTATTTACATATTCAACCAAAACATTTTGGTAATTTTGGTATATGTTACCAAAATGGTTTTGGTTTAATATGTAACTAAGTAGAAGTGTCCCTTAAAAGTATATATAGAGTTCTGGCATGAAACTCTAGATGGCGCAGTCTGATATAGACCTACAGAAATCTGTATATACTTTAAAGGACCCAATCTGACCTAACAACATCATTATCGCATGGCACAGCTGATTGGTTCTCTCCTGTATCGGTAGCCAATGAGCTTGCTGCTCAACATTCAAATATGTGACTAGTGTTTGCTGTAGCAGTTTGCAGCGTGCTTCAGAAATCCTGCACCTTCCCCAGCTCCACCTGTATAGATCTGCTGCGAGGTGATTCATGTATGCTATATGGGGGTTATTTCATGTATATGTGCAGCAGCAGTATTTCTTACATGCTCACAGCAGCATGTTGTGGATGTATTGGCAGTAGTAAGTCTCGGTACTTGCTTTGCCGCCACAACAGCAGCAATGTAGCAGATCTATTCTGCCAAGACCAAATACAATAACATTGTCATGTACATTACCATGCCAATCGCTCCGAGAGTTGTCATGACTGAAATATATACTTTTATATTGGGGAGATGCGCACACAGTCAGTGGAGGCTCGTGCTGCAGAGCCAGGCGAAAGTATAAACATGGATTAACGCCTCAGTTCTGATGGCACCGCGGAGCGCGAGTGAGCGTGATCACCCCTTCCTCTTTATGACTAGTTTTAAAGCGAAATATAGATGAATGAACATCTCACCCCTCATGTAATCACTCAAAAGCGTTTCAACCGTGGAAAGACGTCATTAAAACAGCTTGTAAACAAAATGTCACATAGCATTTACCTCAAACAAGTCATCAGTGTCTACTGCTTGTATTTGCTAGAGAAATTAAGTCTAGTCAAGAGTCTAATATTTTGCAAAAAGTTTTGTGAAATATTAGACTTCATTATATTTACTTTACAATCGTAACATTTTATGTTGATTGGAAATTCTTAATTATCGTCCTGCTGGTGGAAATGTGAATTTTCACTGCTCTAGCTCTTTTCTTAAAGCCACTTCATTAATTTGTGAAGCTCAATTACCTTTTGCTGCACATCAGAAATATATTCTTAGATTTTTCTCATTGTGATGTATGATTAAGGGAATTTGGGCTTTGTTTTCCTTCCTGTTTATATTTCTGTGAAACAGGAAGCCATGGCTGGATAATTTCATGTTCATAATCACGCTGGAGTGCTGGAGTCATTGTGAATATGAATGGGAATATACTTCAGAGATATTTTACTCATAAGAATTTCTAGGGGTGCCAATAATTGTGTCCAACGTGTATTTGAGAAAAACATTTATTTCATAATAATATTTCCCCCCATTTTAAATTCTTATTATCCAATGAAAGGAGATTTTTTGTGAATTTTTTAAATAAAAGATCAAAAGGATTAACAATGCAGATTCATTTTCACAGCATTCTTTGATCATATTTATCAAGGGTGCCGATATTTTTGGCCATGACTGTATATATATATATATACATATATATATATATATATATATATATATATATATACGCACAGATTTTCCTCAGATTTTGGGCTTAGACGCGTCCGGTGACGTCATCACAACGAGCATTCAGTCAAAGAAAGGTGGTTTCTCAGTTTGAAAAATGGAATGAACAGCCTTGTGTTCTCATCATGCCTGATTTACAAGAGCTACATTGGACAAATGAACTGAAAGTGGAACGAATCCGCCCTACTCGTTTGGCCTACGTGGCGCAGACCGTTTATCTGCTCGGGACGGAACCGCAGGCTGCTCTTGATCACGTGACACCGTTATACACAGCGCTGGGAGATACAGTGAAGAAAGTAGTCGAATTCACCATAGAATCAATAACATCTCTGTCAAATCTTGTGAGAAGCATTGAGATTCGGCACAGAATTCTGTTAAAGCTACGGATATCAGAACAAATGCCACTGATGTGGAAACCAAAAAAAAAATATTGTTCAATAAACACAAATCTCCACCATTCACCATGGATTTAACATAACTACAGGAACAACTTGTGGCAGAAATGGTATAATGTTTTCAAGTGTTTTTAAATGCTTCACACAACTTTTCCCAGCACTTCAAAGCTTTAAGTATTACCAAATTTGAAAGATATTTTTAATGTGATGACATTATTTGTTCATCCTTCATAGGTTGCCTCCATTTATAAAACTAAAATTGTCATAATGCAGGAAACAAACACTTATTTAAAAATAAAAAAATAAGACTTATAGGCTTATTAGCCATTTCCACTCCCTATATATATATTTTTTTTTATTTATCAAATTATATTTAGACATTATGAATGACAGTAATAAAAGTTAATTTTATCTGCATCTCAACTACCCAGACAGCACAAGTAAATCTGTAAGACGTCTGCTAAAGGAAACATCTGCCTTGTAATCTGATAAATGTGTCAGAAGCAGTTTTACATGCTTTCTAATAAATGTCTATTTGACATCTGACAGAAAACGTCTTAGAGACATATTGCAGATGAACAAACACCCTAAAAAATACTTCCTGCATATGTAAATGCAGACATCAAATAGACATCTCCGAGATGTACATGTGCGATTAGTGTGAGTGCTTTACTGTCAGGTGCTGGTGCCACCTTCTGTAGATCTTAATGGCACTGGCATTCTCAAATGTTAGTCTGGAGCCCTACGATGGTTCTCGAAGTCAGAAAAGTTATAATAATGTTAGAAGAATGTTGTCCATGGTATATATTTCACTGCAAAACAATAAGAAATGCCGCAAATATCACCGCAGCAAAATCAGTCATTTTAGGCCGCAAAAATAAAAAAAAGTCCCGCAAAATCCTGGAGGGACTGAAATGTTCTGAACAAGAAATATGTATTTGCCTTAATGAATTAAAAAAAAAATTCTCATAATGCAGATGTATTCAAGTCATTCATAAACTATTTTGGAATGCATGTAAAGTATTTATGTATGTATAAATGTCATTGACACTACTGTAAATATCAAATCCGAGTGAGTCAGTAGCTTCTTTAACTGATTCATTAGACTGATTCAAACTTGTGTTTGTGAGTATTTGTTTTACCAATACTAAGTTTTTCTCTCTCATCACATTAAATTCACACTACAATCTCCCAACTCGAGTGAATTTTAATTTCTGTGGTCGCAGTGTTGATAACTGAATAATCTGACAAGTAGAGAAAGGCTAGCGCCGAGGGAAAGCTCATTTTAAAAGCCGCTCTCACATATCTTGGAGTCTTGTCAGAAATGTGTACAGGTGGAAAAGAAATTACATGACCAAATGAAACCATTAAAGACCTCAGCCACGTCACATAATTACGTCGGTGGAAATTCAAGCGGGTGCAAGGGAGATAAGAACAGGGACATGAGGGGCTCATATCTCTCTTATGAAACACTGCACGCATATTCATCTGGGCTTTCGCTCGGTACAGCAGAATGAACAAATTATACAAAGGAGAATGTGGTTTAATTAGCCGAGTACCACAGAACCACGAGAAGAAAAAAAATACAACTACAGAGCTTATGTTCAGCATTCATGGCCTTACAAAAGAGATACTGTTTTAAATAAACAATGTTATAACTTTAATTCTCATTGGATGATCATGAGCCCTGTTTGTAGCCATTGTAAATGTATTATTATTAGTAGTAGTAGTATTGTTAACAATACTATTACTACTAATGATTATAATAAATGCACCTAATAATAATAATTATTATTTTATTTTATTTTTGCATGCATCTTCTTAACATTTGCTGTCTTATAGCTGTTGCTGCAGATTTATAAAAGCAATTTTGCAATGGTTGAATTTTTAGGTTCTCAACTTCACATTAAACCTTGTAGTAAAATCCATGAAATGCACAGCCTCTCACGGTCCATTGCTTTATTTGGCACCTACAAAGTGTATCCCATCCGGAGGTTGAAGTTAGTCATACATATTTTTTTTCTCTAAGAAACTAATAGCCACTTAGAGGAATGGAAAAAGGCTGGTCGAAGGCTGACCAAACATTTTAATGAAATGTGAAAATTGATTATAGTGGTTTCCCTAATTTAGCCGTACAACAGACAGAGTCACTTAAGTGCGGGAAATGCAAATGTGAGTTTGTCTGTGCTCAGAGGAACACTGAAATCACTGCACAGAATTTTAAAACTGCACTGGAAAGACAGGAAGAGAGAGAAACAGGGGTGTGATATCAGTGGCAAGGTCACATAGAAGGCGTCAATGAGCTTGCATTCAACTTTTGCTACCTGTGTGTGTGTGTGTGTTTGAGGAAGTTGTGAGAGAAGGGAGGAAGCCAGAACTGTATGTGTGTGTTTTAGGTATGAGGCAGGCAAGAGATAGAGATTAACTGTTCAAAAATTTGACGTTGGTAGGATTTGTTTAGTGTTTTTGACACAAGTCCCTTATGCTCACCAAGGCTGAATTTATTTGATCAAAATACATTAAAATATATACTTTATTCTTGTGATGTCAAAGCATCATTACTGCGGTCTTCAGTGCCACATGATCATTTAGAAATCATTCTAATATGCTGATTTGCTGCTCGAGAAACATTTCTAATTATTATCAGTTGTGCTGCTATGTATTTTTATGGAAATTGTTTTTTAAAGGATTTTTTGAATGAAAAGTTCAAAAAGAAAAGCATTCATTTGAAATAGAATCTGTTGTAACATAATACATGTCTTTACTGTCACTTTTATTGACAGTAATTTGTGCACCCTTGCTGAAAAAAAGTGTTTAAAAAATGACATATACATTTATAAATATATAAATTTGAAATAAGTTACATTTTTGTGACACCTAGCAGCATTCCTGACAAAAGTTAAGCATTACCTTGCCCCGTCCTTTTTAGATACCTCATTTGGCCTAATTTCAGGGCAGCATTGCTTGCAGAGAGGGCAATCCCAGAATGCATTGCAACACTAAAAACAAACAAACAAAAATCATTAGAATCGCCAACTATAATTATACTTGTTTCCTTCAAATCTGCTAATTTACCTAATATTTGTGTTGTATGTATGTATCATGTTGTTAGCTTAGCAACATGCTAACACAAACTAAATGAAATCACTTTCAGTTCTTACACATACTTAATGTGAAAGTGTCAGGCTTCACACATTAAATTAATTGTTCACCCCAAAATTGATTTTTGTTTTCATTTACAATGAACCTCAATAGTCCTGTCCATCGTAGCTAATATAACTTCTCAATACTTTTGTCCATATGTAAACATGCTTATCCTGTTCCCAGATTTTGTCTATTATTTAGAAATTGACAAGTATAACTACTTTTAACTTGACAACACAGCACAAAAAAAGTGATGCTCATGACGCAAGATGCTGAAAAAACAACCAGAGATATTCCATCTCGCACGTAAGCAACAATTAATAATAAATAGCACAACTTGAAAACAAGAATGTGTACTGTGTCAACCGTCCCCTCAAAAAACTAGTGCTAACTATGTATTCAGTGGAAACACGGCAGCTTGCTAGGTTTTTTTTTTTGTTTTTGTTTTTTTTTAAAAGAGCTTGTGTGTGCGATAGAGCAGGAAAAGTAAAGGATAGATGGCTACCCCGGGAAAATGTGTTTGTACAAAGAGTGAGATGTCACATAGAAAAAGAGTGTGTGTGGATGAGAGAGAGACATTTACAGAGACAGAGCGATAAGAATGGGGAGTTTGAGGAAAAAAAAGTCTGTGTGAGAGAAACTGAGACAGTTGCACAGAGAGAATGATAAGACTAGCGAGTTAAAGAGAGAGAGGAGGGAAAAAGAGTGTGTGTGCAAAATAGAGAGAGAGGGAGGGTACACACAGGGAGAGAAAGTGTGTGTATGTGAGGAAGATAAGCAGGAAAAGATAGAGAGAAGGAGAAAAAGTGCATGTGTGTGTGGGCCCCGCTCTACACTGCGCTGGGGGCCAAAACACTAGAGATTGCTTTGATCTGGATTCTCAGTGTCTCGTCCAATCACAATCATGTCACCGCCTCCCCCACGGCAGCTCACTGTCTCATTCATAGTGCAGAGACGAGCCCCAGCATTCCATTATACACTATAGACAATTTATAACGGACCTGCACAGGAAGTTCATCCACACGTTTGTTTTAGGAAACACAGGAGCGTGTGGACGTCCTGGAATGTCCTTGTAGAAGAAAGTGGTACGAACACGTACACCATGGTGTTCAATACAGCTTCGTAAATTCATATGCATTACATTTTTGACAGCGAAGCAGTGGTATTTTAGCATTATTTATACACTGTTATAGTGTTTATTAATATTTTGAATTTAATTTTTGTATTTTCAGTTTTAATTTTAGTAATTAATGTGATTTTTATTTATTATTATTTTTTTTTTAATATTGTATTTTAGTTGTAGCCATTTTAGTGCTTACATGAAAATTAGATATGTTTCCTTGGCGACTAACTAAAATAAGTTTTTTATTGATTATTTACATTTTATTTCAGTTGATTTCAGTTCATCTGTATTTCAATTACCGAAAAATGTTAATAGTTTTAGTTTACATGAACTTTGCAGCAAAGTGATGAATTTCCAAGAAAATTACACAAATCTGAACAGCGATTTTTATTGCAAATAAAATAATTGCAAAGTAATAGCAAGCAACATTGAATGAAATGTGAATTTTTGAAGTAGGAAGACTGAAATTATATTTTGTAAAATCTTTGTTCTATTTTCAACTTTGAAAAATCAGTTTTTACAGTATAGTTACAGTATAGTGTATTTACTGTATATTTATATTTTCTTTATATTCTTTATATTCTATTTCACAAGATTCAGTTCTGATTCAATGCTGATTCCTTTGGCATATTTCAGTTATAATGTAGGTTTTCTTGTATATGAAATACATTTTTGGTTAGATAATGTTGTAAATTCTACAGGGAACCTTATAACTCGGTACAAAACTTAGGGATGCTCTGATACCGATACTTTTATTTTTGGTACTTGCCGATACCTAGTATCGATACCGGTATTTTCATTGTATTTGTAAATTTTTTAAATGTTTGGTACAGAAACCAAAAGAATATGTATAATGTTAGTTGGTTAACTTCATTTATCAAATAGATATATCCTTCAGTTATTTTCACACTTAATTATGCCCGTTAAAATGTATTTTACAAGTTTTAGTTACTTTCACTGTTAATTTTTTATCATCTTTAATAGCATAAGAGCTGCTCCATTGCAGCGGCTCAGTACTGTAATCGAGCGTTTGCTTATCACTTATCACATGTGTGGTATCGGCATTTGGTATCAGGGCATTTTAACGAGTACATGAGTATAGGAGCTCAATATCGGGCCCGATATTGAGCTCCTATACTATGCATCCCTACAAAAATACTTAAAAAAAAAAAAAATAAGTGAACTTCAAAAGACAATTCAAAAGAGTCATTTGTTCCTGAATAGGATTATAGTGATTGCGTAGTATGTTATTGCGAGTTTTATTTATTTATTTACATATATATATATATATATATATATATATATATATTTTTTTTTTTTCCAATCAGATGGCTTTTCAGCTTGTGTTGCCTTATGGGATACCAAAGTATCACTATTGGTTAAGAACTATGTATTCTGACAACCTTCTCGTTTGATATAGAGCTTACATACTTTATAAACATGTACATTCTGTCACAGGGAAAATATCCGTTTACTCTTCCACTTCCCCTGTAAACAAACAATTCTGTTTAGAATATCTTGCCAAGACGGTGTTAACAGTCTGCTACGAATTAGCCAAACCTCTCACCACCGTGTCCTTTTCTTTTGCAGAGTTTTTCTCTCTGGTAAGTTACAGGAGTGGAATTTTTAATGGCGCAGTAATAATAAGCATGCAGTTGGCAGAGACGCTAACTGAAGGTGAGACAGATTTGTTGATAACGGACGCTGACAATGAGTGATGGGAGGGTAAATTGTCTATTCTCATTACCTTCTCAGATTGAAATACAGGTTGTGTCATATTCAGCGTAGCCATGGAAACCTGGCACCATACCAGTGCTGAGCTGATACACTGTGAAGGGCACATAGAAAAAATAGTATTGTTTTGTCTTTGAACAAATTGCATCATATTTGAATGAGTTATTTGACTAGCAGAAGTGTTTATGCATGCAAATGAGTGACTCAGCAGTGAAGGGCTGATTTTAATATGTGTGTGGAAAAAAAAAGGAAAGGATTTTGGATGTTGCTGATATTTAGTATTAGAGAAGGGGAAATGTATTATTATGATAGAAGAGAGAAATTATTTGGACAAAACGGATCAAGATTTAAAACTGTATCTCTCTCATGATCACCACATCTAACATTGTTACTACATAACTTGCTCACGAACAAAACTTGCACATCACAGCCTTAGTTTACACACTGTAGAATTTTGACATATTTTTCAAAATTATAACAAACTTTATTTTGAACAAACCAAATTAAATTGAGTGTGTTTCTTAGCTTATCTTGTTTCCTATCTTTTTCTTTTCTCCTTTGTGTGCTTTATTTGTTCTAGGTTTTCATGCACAACCATATTGCAAAACAACAACTAAAACAAACAAACAAATTCCTTTTGGTTACAGGTAATGTATAGGTAGCGTAAACACTAATTAATCAAACAAATTATTGTGGGTATTCTGAAATGTTCAAGATCAAGAACAACTGGGGCCAGATTCACAAAACATTTTGTGGTAAAAAAAATTATTATATAAGTAGGTTTTAAAAGAATAAAAAAAAAAAGGTTGTAAGAAGTTGTAAAAATGTTCCCAAGTGCGCTTCTTAAAATCCTCTGTAAGTTCACAATTTAAGAAAATGTAAGATGATTTGACATTTTTTATTTGTAAACCAGTCTAGTTGCTTTGTCTATTACAACCAGTATTTCAGCTCTGATATGTAGCAATGCATTTTATCCTTTTTTTTTTTTTTTAAACATATAGCTCATAGTATTTCCATCTTTAACAGAATCAATTTCAGTATTTCAACCTTGGTATATATGAATGCATTTTTTTTAATTCAATAATTATTATAATCATTATTATTATTATTATTTACATTTAGTTTTTGTGTAGAACTCATAGTATTTCCATCTTGAACATAATTATCCAAAAAGCCTTAAGAAAACAATTTTATTTTACATAAACTTGCATTTCCATCTTGAACATAAACATCTGAAAAGCCTTCAATTATGCTAATAATTATGCAATTATTGCTATGTTTGTAGATGGTATTAAAATGTTTAGTTAGTGCTTATGGATGCAAACCAGTAAATCCATTATCCATCTCATCTTTTAGGCTATATTTTTACTTTAAGTTATTTACAGTGTTTAACAGTGTTTAAGAACTTTTTTTTTTCAATAATTTGAGTAGTTTTAATTGTTTATTTAATAGAAAACAGAAAGGAAATGATAGATTCCATGTCTATTTAATAACACCTAATAAAAAAAGAATATCTTTTGTAATGTTTCATGAGTACGGCCCTGGAACCAGCATATTGTGGAAATAAGGACTTCGGTCACACTTTATTTTGAGGTCTTGCTATTAACAAACCATTAACTACGACTTTTGCCTTAATAAACTCCTAATTTGCTGCTTATTAAAAGTTAGTAAGGCAGGTGTTAAGTTTAGGTATTGTGGGATGTGCTTTATAAGTACTAATAAACAGCCAATATGTTAATAATAGGCATGCTAATAAGCAACTAGTTAATAGTGAGAACTGGTCCCTATGCTAAAGCGTTACTGGGACTTCTAGGTAATGACTTTATCGATATGCTTCCATTCTGTTAGGCACTGCAACCAACCTGACTGGACTTCCTGGTCTGTCTGAAGTCATTTTAGAAGGAAAACCCTTGATATTGTTGGAAATCCCTTTATGATCTACTTACGTCTGACCCAGGCCTGACCTGGAAGCACGTGACAGCAGCGGCCCAGACTCTCGTCTCGGCATCAGCGCTGAAAGAGTCTGGGATGCGCGTTGGTGCTCGGCAGCCGAGGCTGTTTACAAAAGCTCGACTTCTTGCATCTAATCACAATGCCTATTCCCATATGTTTGCTAGTTACTCCTGCCTCCCCTCTGACTGCTACTGAAGCAGCTCTACCTCGCTGCCAGGAGTCGCTGTATTTTTAGGTTGTTGTGAAGTTTCTTTGCCTGCATAGGCAATGAGATGCTCGCCTTTGGGGAGCGTCGGGTTTGAAGATGATGTCCTTTGGATTTGATTAATTCAGTATCACGGGAGAGCGAGCGAGAGAGCTGTCCCCGACTGAAAATAGAAGCCCTGTAAACGACTATATCGTTCATGTTTTCGCTCCCCTCCCCTCGCTTTTGTCTTGTTCCGGCTTATCTGTGAATTACGACAGGAGAGGAATTAAATAAATAATGGACCGAGAGCGAACAGTGGCGTCTGGAGTCACGTGCGTGCGTGTTTACACTCTCGCGCCCGTTTGTTGTGCCTCTCTGTGTTTGTGTGCATATGAAAATGATACTCTCCCCTTAGATCAGGCCTGTCGCCTCCTTCTCAAGCGTTCTTCTCACATTTTTCACTCCCCGATGCTCTTCTTGGGTTTGTCGGTTTGTCGTCGGCACAACTCTCTGATGTCTTCCATCAGACGTGATTAACGTGATTCAGCTCTATTTGTGAGATCTCTCCGTCACTATTTTGCGCTTGATTTTTCACGTCATGTTGACGCTCTGGAAACATGGCAAGTGAAGTATACTTGAAGAAATTTTCGAGTTAGATAGGCTACTGAGTTTTTTGCTTTCATTGAGTCTTCTCTTGGTCTTGTTTATACTAGTCGATTTGTACCGATGACTTGGTTTCTAATTGTGTTTAAATTGTGAATTTAACCACATATATGATAACAATTTATTTATTTGTTTTCTTTATAAATTATACTAGGTCAATGGGGCTAAAGTATGTAATATTTTGATATTTTTCACAAATATTCTATTATTTCTTAATATTTATGTATTTATGGCTTAAAGGTGGCGCTTAAACTATTGTTTCAGCCAGACAGTCATTATTGCAAATGATGTTCACTAAATACAGCCTACAAGTTTTGTCCAGTTTTTTAAAATGTCATTTTCATTTTTTTTTTTTTTTTAAATATCAATTTAACAAAGCATACTAATATACAGCAAACTTCATCTACATGTAAAGGCTTAGCCAAATATTTTAATAAATAAAAAAAATGCCTCACATATTCATTTGATGATGATGCAAACAAAGGACTTTTGTGTTCTAAACTAAAAAATATATATATACAAATGTAATGCCTGATTTCAACATTAGTAGTAGATTAGTAGAAAATCAATAGTAATCAATTTTTTCTCAAATCATTGATTATTTACAACTTTAATTGATTTTTTGCTTTGTAAAACTGATTGCTATATCATTTAAATATTTAATTAAAGAAGTAATCATTACCACACTTATGTGAAAACTTTCATGTTCAAAACTAAATATGTAATATAAATATAATGCCCATTAAGACATTAGTTTGTAGTGGATGTTACTTTTTTGTGCAAATCATTGTGATTATTTAGTGTTGATTGACTTTTGCTGTATATTAGTGCCAATTTAATTTTATAATTTTGTATTCCATACAAAAATCATCTTCAGTACTCTACCACACTTTTCTGTTAACTTTTTTGTTATAAACTAAACAAATATATAGAAATTGAATGTCTGAGGTCAACGTTAGTTTGTAGTGGATTTTTCTTATTTTGTTCAGGTTTATATATATTGATTATTCTATTTAAAAAGCCGTGAAATGAATGAAAACTTTCATGTTCAAAGATAAAAAAATATATATAAAAATATAAATGTCCAAGGTTAATGGATTTCACTTATTTTGGTTAGTTTTTTTCTTTCTTTTGTGGCCTTTTTTTGCAGCTCCACATGCGCAACTGAGCCATTAAAATGTCTTTTTCTGAGCATTTTATCTGTTTTTGTTGGAAAATTGGCAGCGTTACTCAACGTTGAATGGCTATGTCAGTGAAGCCCTTAAAATTCTGCTTCGTTAATGTCTTCGTCGAGGTTAATGACATGAACAATGCTTACAGAAAGCCCTCAGAAAGATGAAAGGAACATAAAACAAAAGCAAATTTTTTGCAACTTTGATATGCGCCTTTGATACAATGCTAATGAGATCACATGCAGTGTCTTCTGCTAAAATCTATTCTCATCTGTTAATTATGCCGCACAGATATTCCGCAATTAGACACGCAAAATATTCCATGCACTCGGTGACGGGAACGATGGGCGCTTCTTAAATACTGACACTGGAATTGTTCACCTCGTTGATGGCGGCTAGCCGTCTGACAGTGATAGCCAATAGCGTTAGCCACAATAGCGGCGTTAGCGGTCTGAGGGGGCTAATTGCGTGACGGTAAGAGCAGTGTGCATCTCCTCAGATAACTAATGAAGAATCCTCAGCTTTTGAACACGCCGTTCAACCTCCTTCAGCTCTTCAGCTCAATTAATGACTCATTGGAGGAAGGACTGCCGGAGCCTTTTCGCACCTATTATCCAGCACTTTAATGGCGCCGTCCTCTGCATACTGAGGAAGCGTTTAAACACGCTGGATAATGTAAAGCCCTCTCTTTCTCCTGAAGATCTTCCCGCGACGTGTGTTTTTCTAATGAATTAAAGATGGCTTCCCTCCTCTTTTTCTCAGCTGGGGTAAACACCACAGCCGCATAATTTGCATGCAGATTTATACAAATGAGAGTCATGCTTAATGCAGACTTCAGATAATGGGCCAGAAAGTGAGAGACACTTAAAGCCAGAGGATCTGGATTTGTAGATAGAAGCCTGGAGTGGTAGTGTATCATAAACCACTTCTAACTCTTTTTGAGCTTTATCTTTTGAATTGACATCATTCGTTGTGTCCCTGTTGGAGATGATTATTTTTCACACTGCTAATATACCAGTGTTAAACCTAACTAAAAGTGGAGATGTTGCTAACTTAACTACATTTTCAATGTTGTGACCGTTTCATAATATTATTCTTCAACAATTTTATTTTATTTTATTTTATTTTATTTTATTTTATTTTATTTTATTTTATTTTATTTTATTTTATTTTACATCCTATATAACTTCACTTTTTAATAGTGGCTCATAGTGTAGCAAACCACTTTAGGGTACTTGAAGTATAGTTAAAGTAGTTTGTAGCTTGGTTTATAGTTACAGTTTGTAGTTATGATTTTTTTAAGTAATTAATACTGCAGTGCACACTATCTGCCATGAATCTTGCAAACTAGGCCCACGTAACTGGGGTTTTCTGACCTGACACAGACCTTCTGGGTCGATAGTCGTGGTCTGACCACAGGAGAGGGAGTAAATCACATCCGAGAGCAAGAGAACAGCAGACCCTTCTGACAAAAAACACTGTTGATGCGAAAATGGCTCAATTAGAGGAGCCTTAAAGTTGTTAGGGCCCACGTTGGGCCCCCCGGGGCCCACCGGTGATTCGGTCACAGTCACTACAGTGCTAGTGTGCATTAAAAACGAATGGCTGATGGGCACTCAGGAGCCGGAGGGATGTGGCAGAAACTGCTCTCCTGGTGGACGGTTAAACAAAGAATCAGAGACACAATTACCCATATTGTTTTCCAGTAGTGAGGAACAAAACCCAACATGGTCACCCTGCCTGTTTCTCCTGCAGGCTAATAGCAGGGTTTAAGTCTTGCATTTGCAGTGCAAAACTGCGTCAGCATCAAAACATGCAGACTTGTACTCTGAGATCAAAGCGTACGCTCCTAAATCAGATGGTCGGACTTGACAGGTAGTAAAGATAAGGGTCATTCTGACTGCGTCAGAAAAAAGGAGCCCGAAAAACTACGCACGGATCTCACGGTAGGTATGAATGCACACGGACAGCAGGATCACAGTGGTAGTTTGGCAGCCGATACCTCAACGCTTTTACGTCTCTGACAATTACAGTTTCCTCTGACAGGGCGCACCGGTTCGGTCTTGGTGTTAAGAGACTTTGTCAAATTTGCAGCCCGTCAAACACAAGGGCCGGACCGCTACAGTCAGTCATCCCACATTAACACTGGCCCCTATTAGCTTTCCTGCATAGCTGCGAACGATATAAGTGGCGGAGATGCAGTCATTTATATAAACAGTGTCATGGTGCGACGGACACGTTCAGCCTTGGTCGCACCGTACTGTCTCAACGCGCCTCATCAGGTCCTGTGATCAGCCGTAGATGCATAATACATCAGACAGGCCATGAGCGTAGGAAGAGACATTCATCACTGTCCACCTTTCAAATTAGATCTCCCAGACAAGGCAATCAGTCATAGGCATCAGTATTCAGAGCTGGGTGAAGCTCATACCGAGATGCGCTCAGCTGGACTCTGGCTCCCTAGGGTGCCTTCCAATCCCCAAGATGCTCCAACAAGCTCCCCTAACAACTGTTTCTAGTGTTTAACCATACATACGACTGAATCCGCTCTCCCAGCGGAGGTCCAGCAGCAGACAACGTCCCTTATCCCGAGCGTTCCCCCGAAATAGTCTCGGGAGTGTCTATGCTGTCACTCTAACAACAGGGAAGCATTTGGGATAGAGGCGGACGGATCCTTCTCCGTTCTACACCTCGCTGTTTTCCATTTCGTTTGTCGTTAGCACATAAAAGGGAGTAATTCATGTCCATGTGAGCCTAAAGTACAAAACAAGGAATCATCCATTACAACTAAAAGCCCTGACGGAGAGAATCGTAGAGAGTCTATAAAGATAAAAGCCGCTTCGGTACCGAGGCCTTATAGATGGTGGCATTTGAAGATTGAACCGGCTTTACTAGATTAGGCTGAAGTCTCCAGAAGGGCTTTTGTTTTTCCTCGACTAACGCCGCTTGTCATGCCAAACACACCGGCGGAGCTCTACCGGGGAGCTTGTGTTGACAAATTAATCATAGCGTTTACCAGAGAGAAGAAAAGTCATTTGATGTGACAAGCTATGTTGTCTTATTTGTGGTGTTATTATTTTTAGTCTGACATGAGCACAGATGACCTAACAATTTATTTAGCTTGGTATCACTGTAATATTTTGTATAGGAAACAAACCATGAGAAACCTGATGTAACTCTTTATCTTTTTCTCTCTCTGTTTCTGTTTCTGCCCCTGTTTCTCCTGCTTCCACCCCTTGATCATCCGACTCAAGGTAAGGGATGAATTTTTTAGTCCATACTATCTGCTAGTACATGCCCTCATAGACCATATCAATATAAAAAAAAAAAAAAACTGGTGTAAAGAAAAAATATATACAAGCCTGAGTGAACCAAAGATGAACTCAAGGATGCATCACCTCAGGGTTCAGGGAGCTTCATTCATTGTACATGTCTTTTTATAGACCTAATTGATTTTGATGTCTCTGAGCACCTGCAGTCTGATACAATCAGTTTTTTAAGCATAATCTGTATGCTTCGTGTTGTCAAATGTTATGATTGATTCAAGGATATTCGCATCGTATGTAGTTTATTTGAGACATTTGTACTGACATATAACTGTTTCAAAAGAAGAATACCTAAAGGAAACTAATTTTTAAGGCAGCATTTGGAACATTCTACATAGACAGGTTCTACAAAGGCATAGTAAAGTTTCTTTATTGGCATCGATGGTTCCATGAATAACCAATCCATGGAAACTTTCCATTGTACAAAGGGTTCTTTATAGTGGAAAATGGTTCTTAAGCTTATAAAAATGTTATTCACACTTAGAAAAAAAAAAGTTATTTTAAGAACTGTTCACTGAAAGGTTCTTTGAGGAACGCAAAATGGTTCTTCTATGCCTATGGCATTGCTGTGAAACCACCCTTTTGGAAACTTTAAGAGTGTAAATGGATATATATATATTTTTTTTTTTGGCCATCTATTTTACCCCTTGAGTTTTTGTTTATTTTGCAATGCAGTATCAGATTGCCTTCTATCCAAAGAATGTGTGATGCTGCCTTAGTAGTATTTAGATAAATAACAATACTGTAGCATTATTTGCTAACCTACCTTTTGAAGTAACCTTTGCAATCATAATTTGTCTTTGATACCTTAAAATGCTGCTTACGTAGGCTACTCACTACATTTTAGAACAGAACAATAGTGTTTAAATTTGATCTTTGATCTTATAGCCTCCATAAAAGAGAAGTCATTTAACAAAGACCAGCTCATATTGATGCTTTTCAATCTTTTTCCAAATTTATTATGTCACAACACACACTTATATTTAACTCAGAGTTTGTCATATCTATGTTATTATCTATGTTTTGTCTTGTCACTGTCATTCTGTTGCACTGTGGAACCTTCTGTCATGAAAACAAATTCCTTGTATGTGTAAACATACCTGGCAATAAAGCTCATTCTGATTCTGATAACTCATGGTACTCTTATGCAGAGTTCACACTGAACCAATCAAAGTCGTAGGATCACTGTTGTTTTTACACTGCACAACTATCTGCACAACTATCGGGTAGCATTCAGTTGCTGCTGCATTCACATTGTACAATGAATCGCGACAGGAGGTTACACAATGCATGACTTTACAATAGGAAGAATCGCCGATAACTCTGTGTGGTCCGCAAACTACATTTCATATAACTCCTCTCCGAACTTCCTGCTGCCCTGTATCTTGCTCTCTCGTTGGCTGTAGGTCATCGCCGATGTATTTTACAGTCAGAGCAGGATTTTGAATCGCTAACAGGTCCAGATATTTAGCATGCCAAATATTTCACAGGAATTGGTGATTCCCTCAGATCGCTCGCGTGAACAAGCACTGATTTGCCTCCGATTTTGGGCACTTGTCAGAGATTTCGCAAAACCTGTCAGCGAGTGAAAATTGGGGTTAAAATCAAGCAGTGTGAACTTGGCATTAGGTATACAGTCATTTTTTAAAATGAAATGTTACATAAAGAACATAAAATGCCAAATGTTTCATTCCACAGAAATCTGAAACTAGACTCTTGAAAAATTCTAGTCAAGACGATGACATTTCCAAGGCATTGAATATACCTAGAAGCTCAGTCCAGTCATTGCTGTTGTGGTGGAACAACAGTGAATCTGCCCCAGAACTGGCCGTCCTCCAGAACTGAGTGTCTGGGAAATAAGGCCCATAGTAAGGCCAGAGAGAGGCCTACAGTAATTCTAAACGAGTTTTAGTCCTCTGTGGCCGAGATGGGAGAAACTGTCCATGAAGCAACATTCACATACACATCAAGGCAGATATTATGGAAGTGGTGCAAAAAAAGGTTTTGTTTGCCAAACAGCATGTGAGAGTGTAAATCTGATATGTATACATTCTTAAAACTGATTACTGTATATATGCAAACCGCAAGTCACAATACATTACACCAGACTAACATGAAGCGTAGTGGTTACTGCATCATACTTTGAGTATGTTTTTCTTCAAAACGACTGGAACAAATGGAAGGAAAGCGTATTACGCTTAGAACACAGAGTTCTGGGGGAAAAAACATGCAGCAGTAGACAAGCACAGGAACTTGGAACATGTGCCATCTTTCAAAGAAATGACCAAAAAAAAACAAAAACACATGGCTAAAACCAGACAGGCTTTGAACCAAAAAAAGTGAAAGTTCTTGAGTGGCTCAGTCAAAACACAAATCTCAGTCCAATCGAACATCTCTGGAATTACCTGAAATTGAAGTTCACAAACAGTCTCCATTCAATTTGATGTAGCTTGAGTGTTTTTTGCCGCACTTTGCGGGCTGCTTGATGAATATAAAGGGGACTGAATGCTTTTGTAGTCATTGCTCAGACTCTTTTTGTTTCCAAAGATCTCCAGATTATTGCAATGCAGGTGATGGTGCCAGGTATGTTCTGGTAAAACACCAGAACATCCTGAATGAATAAATGAGGCAGTGTTTACAGGAACAGATGCTGAGAGGCAGGAAGAAGATGTATGCTTGCATCGGCCAAACACTTGCTTTTCTCTTGGAGCTGCAGTGTGTCACTGTCATGGTTTCCTTGAGGTTGCTAATTACCTCAGAGATGGAAACAATTAGCTTGGCTTTGAGAGGTATCTCGCTGTTGTTCTCTAAGTGCCATCGAAGTCCTTCGAACTAACGAGGGTTTAATGTGAGAGAAAGGTGGCAGAAATAGACTCTCTGACCAATAATTACTTGCGCAAACCCTTGAGTTACACTAACAAAAAAACAAAGAATCCATCAAGTGCTCTTCAGGTATTATATAATGCCGAATATTACCTGAGGAGAAACTGAAAAACAGGGTTCTTGAAAATGGCCTGTTTTACAAAACCCATTTTTTCTCGAGCAGATGAATACCTTAAGGGGGGATATTTTGATGAAGAAAGGAAAGGGGAAACATTGCTTGAGCTGTTCAAACCCAGGGCAGTTTCTGGTGCCACAAGTTTAGATGCAAAGGTCTTCGAGCCTGAGAACAAGTGGGCCATGGGTTGCATTGTCAAATGACTGACAAAGTAATTTTTTTTTACACATCATTTTAATTTTTCTCATCATGCCTTAGGAAAGGTCATGACCCAGATGTTTTGCACCTTCCGGCCCAGAGACAAAAAGTCAGAACAAGAGAAAGGAAAAGAAGCAGAATGACAAAGCCAATGGATACGTCTTCAAGAGTGACACGTGCGCTCTCAAAATTCCCACCTTGATGTTCGACGAGTCTTTATGAGGTGCTAGCACATGCAGGAGTAGGTGAGAGACTCATTTGTACTTTCTGAAGAGTAGAAAGGGAATGGAGAGAGGGCGATCAATAGCTGACAGGACGTGCATTCTTAACGTGACGGTAAGGTGGCTGAACAGGCCCCTCTGGGGCCGCTACAACTCAAGGCTCCACACCGTCTCCGCTCTGACAGGAAACGCACACCCTCCACACACGCGACACACTCGACACCTCGTGCTGTTCCATAGAGACACCAGACTACGAGGAAAGGGAGTCGGCCCGCAGGAAAGGCCAGCACCTACACTCTATTAGAGAAGAAATGAGAGAATGAAAATCACATTCGCTTCATTTTTTCCACAAAGCACCTGACAGCTCCTTGGACTCATCCCCAGATTGTCCTGGCCCCTAATATTTTAGGATCTCAGTGTCTGTGGAGCTGTTCCTGGTTATTTATTGTTTCTTAAAGATGTCACGGACAATATCTTGCTCAACAAGTACTGATAAGATGGATTTCCCAAACTGACTTTTTCCACCAGTAAAACAACAAACATTGCTCACACATGTAATACAATCTTTATCACATGAAATGATTTTGGTAAAGGAGGGGGGAACTTGATCCAAAATGTTGCAATCCAGATTTGAACTCATATTTTCCAAATGAGCTTCATGGCTTAATGTGCACTAAGCCACAGCTCTGACATTCACATTTTGAATTGGTTGTGGTAGTTTCTTAGATCTTCTTAACCATTTTTTTTCAAGCAGATTAATATTTTGCTTAAACTGTTTAAACCCAGGATGGTCTCTGATGCTGCAAGTTCATATGCAGAGTCTTGGAGCCTGAGAACAAGTGGGCCAGTTCTCCGTCAGATGACTAACAGAATTAATTTTTACCGCATCATTTTAATTTTTCTCATAATGCCTCGGGAAAGGTCACGGCCTAGATGTTCTTCACCTTCTGACCCGAGAGAAAATGTCAGAACAAGAGAGAGAAAATGACAAAAAAGCTGTTTTTACTATGCATGCTCTATAAAGTTTTTGTCACAGGAAATAATGTTGTGGAAAAAAGGGGGAATCTGATAGAAAATGTTGCAATCCAGATCTGAACTCATACTTTCCACATGAGCATCATGGCTCAATGTGAACTAAGCCACAGCTCCAACATTCACATTTTGAATGGTTAGTAGTAGATTCTTTCTTAAATCTTCTTAACAATTTTTACCCATTGTTCTCAAGCAGATTATTATTTTAAGAGGGAATATTTTGCTGAAAAAGGAAGGAAACATTGCTTGAGCTGTTTAAACCCAGGATGGTCTCTGATGCTTCAAGTTCATATGCAGAGGTCTTGAAGCCTGAGAACAAGTGAGCCAGTTCTCCATCAGATGACTTAACAGAATTAATTTTTACAGCATCATTTTCTCATCATGCCTCAGGAAAGGTCACAGCCTAGATGTTCTTCACCTTCTGACCCCGAGAAAAAAAGTCAGGAAGAAAAGACAAAAGCACAGTTTTATATGTACTACAAAGTTTTTTTAATTTTTTTTAATTTTGTTTTTATTTGTTTGTTTTTTTTTTAACAGAAAATGATGTTGGGGAAAAAGGGGGGAAACTTGATCACACATGTTGCAAGCCAGATCTGAACACATATTTTCCACATGAGCATCATGGCTTAATATGCACTAAGCCACAGATCCGACATTCACATTTTGAATTGTTAGTGGTAGTTTCTTAGATCTTCTTAACCATCTATGTCTGTCTTCACACTGCAAAGACAGCAGATAAACTTGTATTATTTGTTCTGTTATTTGAACAGTAAATGATAAGTGATAAATTGTGTCGCAATAGCAACAAAGTTTCAAGGCATCGCAACTTTAGCAAAATTTCTGTGAAATTTCGGCAAAAAAGGTCAATTTCAAACCAAGCAGCTTTCTGTTGGTCAACGCAGTGAATTCGATTGACCAACCTGAACATGAGGGAAATCAGCATGCAAATTTTTCGCCATCATCCGAAACTCTCATTCATGCAGATTCCCTTAAAATGAGTCAGTTTTACCAAGCAATGGTAAATATGAACGTACCCTAAGGCAACTTTTAAGTTTCACTGAACCTTTGTTTACCACTAGCTTTAACGTGGTTCTTTTTCCTTACTTGCAAACATTAGTATTGCCATCAGGAATTGCAAATCTAGTTTACATTCACACAAAATGCATGCACATGCAGCTGGAATTGAAAACTCCAGAATATTGCTGCTTCATTACGTTTCAGACCACGCTTTACAGCAAAAATGAGATCGCGCTCATAGCAAACAGATAATCAATGACGAGTGAGGGAAAACGATTTTAATAGTTTCTGACCTCAAAGCAATAATTGATTCAGTTCGCTCTATTCCAATCCATTTATTTGCAGTTGGAAGAGTCGACACCCACTTTTTTCCATTTTTGTGGAAATGGCAGAAATGGCAGAGTCTCAGCTCTGGATCGCCGTAAGGAAACACAATTACTTACATGAAAGAGCCCGGCTTCCAAATGAGCTTTGCATTTAACTAGCAAAATAAGAAGGGGGGGCAGGTGTAAACCACGTCAAGGTTTATACATTGTGCAGGAGCAGCCACTCAAATCAATAGCAATAATTTAATAAGAAAAATGGGTTTTGATTGAGAAAATGAATCGGTCCTCTCGGGTATCAAAGAATCCATTTAGAGCTGTGCCATTACCAGCTACTAGCGCTAATGAGTTGGAGGCTTGCTGTGTCTTGCACAAACTGAAGGATGCTGATGGTCGTGACCAATGTTTGTGTTTTGTTACACGCAATGGACCGTGTGTAATGTATCAGACAGCAAGCATTGAATATATCATGATTTTATGATATCTAAAAGCTGTTTATCTTTTCTTTTCTTTTTTTGAGGATGTAACTACATTGGCTACTTTCTGTTTCCTACTTTCATCAGGATTTTATTTAACAAAAAATACAGTTTAGTCATGAGTGACTGTATTATATTGTATTCTACAGTGATTCTAATCTATCTATCTATCTATCTATCTATCTATCTATCTATCTATCTATCTATCTATCTATCTATCTATCTATCTATCTATCTATCTATCTATCTATCTATCTATCTATCTATCTATCTATCTATCTATCTATCATTCTGTCGCTTTCATTCCATCTATCTATCTATCTATCTATCTATCTATCTATCTATCTATCTATCTATCTATCTATCTATCTATCTATCTATCTATCTATCTATCTATCTATCTGTCTGTCTGTCTGTCTGTCTGTCTGTCTGTCTATCGCTCTATCATTATATCTATCGCTCTATCTATCTATCTATCTATCTATCTATCTATCTATCTATCTATCTATCTATCTATCTATCTATCTATCTGTCTATCTGTCTGTCTGTCTGTCTGTCTGTCTGTCTGTCTGTCTGTCTGTCTGTCTGTCTGTCTATCGCTCTATCATTATATCTATCGCTCTATCTATCGCTCTATCTATCGTTCTATCTATCTATCTATCTATCTATCTATCTATCTATCTATCTATCTATCTATCTATCTATCTATCTATCTATCTATCTATCTATCTATCTATCTATCTATCTATCTATCTATCTGTCTATCTGTCTGTCTGTCTGTCTGTCTGTCTGTCTGTCTGTCTGTCGTTCTATCTATCTATCTATCTATCTGTCTGTCTATCGCTCTATCTATCTATCTATCTATCTATCTATCTATCTATCTATCTATCTATCTATCATCTATCTATCTATCTATCTATCTATCTATCTATCTATCTATCGGTCTGTCTGTCTTCAATACAAACAATTATTGATGTAAAAATATTCAGTTATTACTGTACTGAAAAAAAGTAAAATTGTTTAATTCCACTTAATTTACAATTCATTTGAATTTAAGTTGTAGTTATTTCAAATAATCAGTATTATATCAAATAATTGTGACAGACTTACTGTATTGAAGATGTTTCTGTAAACTGTATATTATACCATTCACCTGTTAGAAAATATGCTTGTCAGTTCCCAAACACTGACCATGTGCATGAAGCCCATATTTGTTAGTAGATCTTAGGGGGGAAAAAAGAAAGATAACCAACAAGAAACATGAAATACATGTGGCTACAGAGAGAAAGAGAAAGGCACTGCAGGCAGCGGCCATGAGAGATCAGAGGAAAGCAAGGCTTTGGCTGTGGTTGAAAAAGCGTCTGCTCTCCGTCTTATCCCATCATTCTCTCCGGTCTAGCCGGGCCGCCAATGGCAGTACATGGATGTTAAAGCCCCCTCTTACCGTGGACAAATATTCCTGTAGAATATATTGAATCAAATGCACTCCAGTATCACATCCAGGCTTGTAAGGTATACCCAGACCAATACTAAAGAGCTTAGCTTAGACCGGATAAACAATCAGACCGGCGAGTAACAGCAAAGCCCCTGTTTGTCGTTAAAGCTGAGTGAGTGAAAATGATAGACGGCTCGGGAAAGGAAGCACAAATAAGCATCGCACAGAGACGGGGAGGTTTGATTTGATCTGCGATGTTGGATAATGACAGTAAGGACCAGGTATTGTGTGTGTACGTGTGTGTATGTAGGGCTTTATCTACACAGCGGCACATATACAGTGTGTGTGCACCAGATAACAGCCGCAGCAGCAGACATACAGTGTTGCTTGAATTATGGGCTGAGTGGCTGAACAAAATGTCCTGAACCTGTGTTGAGGAGCCTTGTGAAGGGTTTTTGAACCCCTCACACACACTTGCACCCTGTCCCAAGTTATTAAAGGGATATTGAGAGGTCATCATCTTTACGTAACCACATACAACTCTTCTGTCAGGCTGTGAAAGTCTCTTTCTGATCAGACAGCAGATGTTTTTTTTTTGCGAATGGCTGTGAAATAATGCCTCTTTGCTTTAATATACTGCTTAGAAAAATTAAGTTGCCACACTGCAAATTCCTTTTTCTTTTAATAAGCATTATTGTTTAAGTAAAAATAATCTAAGCATACTTGAAACACGATTAATTTAATTGGGTAAAGAGTAAAAAGATATTAGGCTTGTTTTCAGAGAACATGTTTTGAATTAAGGTTATTTTTAAACATATCATCATTTTCGTTTTAACAGTGGGGTGAGAAGTATCAGCGTTATTTAACATATTTGCTGTTCGGCAAATTTAACTTTTTAAAATTTGTTTTAAGCTCTGGTTAGTTGTGCTTGTTTGTTGGGCCAAAAATTGTTTAAAATGTTGTGCTTTATATATAAATATTAATAAAGACTATACAATAACAAATATTGTAATATATTTCTGTATTTAGTAGCATTAATCATAATTATTATTTTTGTTCATAATACCGTAGTTTTTTATAGAATTATTGTATTTATTACTAAAGAGAAAATAAGAAATATTACTGTTGTTTTTATTTTATGGTGAAATATCACAAGTATTTAAAAATTCTACTACTACTACTAGAAATAATAATAATAATGCAACTGTAGCATTACAGTACTAATATTTATGGCAATCCTAACGTTAAACGATCCATCTTTTATTTTGGCAGAAAACCAATGTTATGTGTCCAAAAACACCTTTATACATAGTATATATATATATATATATATATATATATATATATGTATATATATATTATTATATATTTATATATATTATAGTATGAGCTGCTTGTGTGTAAAAAAACACAGTGCTGCGCTTTACTATGAAACACAAAGTGTATATATTTATTAAATTAAATCACAGCCTTCACAATTTCATAATCACACTAAGCCATAACATGATTTCAGTTTTATTTCAAATCATCATGCAGCTCTAGTTTGTAGTTTCCTTAGTCTGTGGAAATGTAAAGCAGTGTGCGCAATTTACGATGACAAATAGCGCCATAGAGTTTTATAGTGCGACACCGCTACTTTTTGGAAAAGTAGCATAAAGCTAAAGCATTAAATGACAAATGGGACATCTTATGGTCTTGTGGACTTCACATATACTCTCAAGTGAGAACCCCAAGAACGCAAGTCATACGTTCGCAATTTTACAGCTATTTAACAAATTTCACATGTGAAAGTGACTAGCCAAACAGAATATAATGTTGAGATGTGTTTGAGATACATGTACGATAGAGAGCAAAGAGCATGCTGTAGGTTTTTAAGAGCCCAACACAACATTCGCATTCGCAATTCTACCCAAATTGTTTGTTAATCAACTAGCATGCTAATTCATTCGTATTTTTGCAATTTCTTTTCTATTTAAGTTTGCTAGAATAAGTGGCATTCAATCACTAGCAGGTCCGAATGCGTCGGTGTTCATTACTTTGTCTGGCAGTGGCACAAACCGTATCCTCACCTGCAGGAAGCCTCTATGACTCTTCTATAAGCCTCCAGAGATTTCCCTCAGAGGAAGTGTGTCCCTGGCAGCACACGGTGAAGCTGCAGCGAGGGAACTTCAGAGTCAAAATGCCAGACTGAGTGTTTGACTCCTTTCAGCCCCTCACAGACATTTTAATGGAGTGCACTCTCTACCCTTCACCCAGCCACAGCAGATGGAGTCGGCTGTTATGCTGCTCCTCTGTCTCGCCACCTCTCTTTTTCTCTTTTCTCCTTCCTTTTTTCCCTCTCGCTTTTTGTGCTTTATATCCTGGCCTGTGCTGAGGAGAGACCATTATATCATATTAGTCCCTTCAAACGAGGTTTTATCTGAGAAATGGGCCTATATTATGAAAAACTGACTTTACTGTTTTGAAATAAAGGAGTTTGATATAGACAAATTGTAAGTTTCAGAACTCAAAACTTCAGAAAGTATGAAAAGCCCTTTTCTGAAAGAAAAAAAAAATGCTTGCTTAGAGATTGTCATTATTGGGAGCTCATAAACATATGACTGCCCACATTTACTGTACATGAAAAAACACCTGTTCAGTATTTAGGTTTTTGCACCCTATTGAACAACAATGTGAACTGTTTTTGCAAAATGCAAAAAGACATTTTGTCAAATGCTTTGTTTCCATTTCTGTGACGCAGTGTTGTCATTTAAATTCGACTCTTTTTTAAATAAAGCTGAAATTAAATTAAATTAAAATAAAATGAGGTGAACAACTTAAACGTAAAATGTAGAAAAAAAAAACTTAATTTGAACTGTTGCCTTTGCAATAACTGAAAGTAACTGTAGCAAGTAACTATATTTAATAACAAAACTAGAAAACAAAACCAAACAAAACTTTAAATTAGAAATGTTGCTTTTGCAACTACCTGAAATAAAATAAAGTATAAATACTTTATTTAAAAAATAAAAACAACCACAACAACTTAGAATTAGAAGTGTTGTTCTGGCAACTATTTGAAATAAAATATAAATACTAGATAAAAAACTTAAACTTACTAGAATTGTTTCTTTGGCAACTAACTAAAATAAAGTAAGTTCAGATACCAAAATTACTAAAACTAAAGTTGACATAAAAATAAATTAAAGCTAAATAGAAATGTTAACTTATTTTAAAACTGAAAAAAAACTTAAAATGTAAAAATAAAAGCTACTCCAAAATGTATATAAATACTATAAATAGTATAACACACACACGCACACACACACACACACACACACACACACACACACACACTACTACTACTACTGCTACTACTACTACTGCTATTACTAGTACTTTGTGCTCTATTTACTAAAATAATTATTACTAAAATACATTTACATTACTAAAATAATGCTACAGCGGTGTCATTGTCATGTCAAACAACCATTTTGCATTCTGCATTATTTGTTGTTAGAAACTTGTCGCATCGAGCTTAGTTAGGACACATGTAAAGGTTAGAAAATTGGTGGAAAATAGTTATATGAAAGAAAAATGATGACTTTCTAGTGCAAACAACCTTATGTGGATTTCAGAGGGGCAAAATAGCATAGTTTACACATTTTTGGCATTTTAAGTTAGTAGCTGGTCTAATAGGGCACAAAGTACTAGTAGTGTAAGAGTGTGTGTGTGTTTGTGTGTAAGAAAAGGGGGGCGTAATGGTAAAAATAAGAACCCCGGCAGGAGCGGAGCGGCAAGGTCACCTCTGCTGTAGCCAGGCTGGGCCGGGCCGGGCAGATCGAAGGCACGGTGAAGGGGCTGCCGTAATACAGGCCCAGTCTCTCAGGAATGCTTCAAGAGATTCTCCTGCCATACCTGAGGCGGCCGCTCATTTATCTGGAATGCACTGCTCCGAACTGCTAACGACCAGCTCAAATTGGACTATTTTTTCCTATTTGTCAGGCAGCCAGCTGCACTGGCTCGAGCGCGCATCTGTGCGGACGGAAAAGGCATAGGACAAAGAAAGTTTGCCGCTCGTTTTTCTTGCCTCCTTTCCACTCTGCCTCTCTTTTTCTTTCAGAAGCCATCCATCTATCCGTCTGCCAGGTGTTGGTGTGTTCTTGTCATATATCAGTCTTGGGTGTTTGGCCCAGGTTTCAGAGGTGACAAGGGTTTGCGGCGTTATTTACAGAGACATTTTTGAGGTATTTATGGAGGTAGGGGCTTCTTACCAGGAGCTGTAATCTGGTTTGGGTTTGATGATATGAATCTGTAGATGTGGTTTGTTTCAAAGACTCGTTTGAAATGTGACTCTCAGAACACTGATGCATCACAGAAGTGTCAATTTGCATTTGAACTTTCAAATACATATAAAAATTATAATTATATCTATACCTGGACATCTTTATATTTTACTGTATGTGTGTATTGTTGAAGTAAATTTGATTGATAATCAACTGCTTTTTGTATATTTAATGTTAAATAAAATAGTATGATAATAATTGTCAAATATACATTTATACTATTTATATTTTTATATGTAAAATATAAACTGTCATAAAAAAATATATAATAGAATTTATATTTATATATTATAATTTATTCATTTGAGAAACCGATATTTGTGGCTTAATAAAAACACATTAAGTTAATGCCTGAGTCATTTGTTAATGAAATTCTAACTAAATGAATCGGTTATGCAAGCACACGTATTTCCATGTCTCAGTTTTAATTTTATTTCCAGAGTTTCAGCCGTCTAACCACAGACAAACTCTGACCAACTCAAATATTTACCATTCTGAACCGTCTCAAGGAACACATAATTAATTTGAGCAGAGTGCGTTTTAACACTTAATTATTTAACTTTTCATCCCTCCCTCTGTTTCGTCCTTCTGACCAGATGTTACCGTATAGACCAGCCTTCGTCCTTTTGCCTTTCCTTTACCTGTGTTTAAAAAACTGCTTTTTATTGTTTATTTTTAACATTTTGTCTTGTCTTTTGTTTTGTTTTTCGTTTGGTTTGTTTTTTTCCCCTTTTGTGTTAGTTTTTTTCTTTTTTGTTTGTTTTATTGTTTTGTTTTGTCTCTTTTTGTTTTGCTTTGCATTTTTTTCCTTTAGCTAATTTTTGTTTGTTATTTTGCTTAGCTTTGTTGTCTTTTATTTATTTATTCGAGCGTATTTTGTTTTGACAGGGTGATTATAAGGCAAATGACAGATAGTTTTTGTTTTTATTGTTTTGTTTTGTCTTTGTGTTTTTTTTTTCTATTTGGCTTGTATTGCTTTTTGTTTTGTTTTACTTTGTTTTCCTTTACTTTACTTTTGCTTTGTTTAGGTTTGTGTGTGTGTTTTGTTTAGTTTTGAGAGGGTAGTTACATAGCAATTAACCGCTTGCTTTCAGTTTCCTTTGAAGAAATGACTTTCCTTTCACTTTTCCAGGAACAAAACTATGAAAAACCAAAGTGACGAATGTTAGTTCACTGTTTTTTTTCGTTCTCATGCTAACTTATTCTTTTCTTTTTCCCGAAACTTGTTGTAAGGACACCTAATTAGGCACCTGCAGCTGTGTTGTGTTCAGTCGGCGTGTACCTGTTCGAGTGCTTTTGCCTGCGTGACGCCGCATACTAGTTTAAATTTCCTACTACTTCATCTGTTGAAAACCACAGTGTTTAAACTGTTCCCTTAACACAAGAGCAAAGCACAGTGTGCAAGACTGCTGAAACCGGTGTTCGGCGGTGAAGACGGCCCATTGTCTTAACGTAATACTGATGCAGCAGCAAATTGTCTGCGTAGACTCGACTTGTCTTGGTTTGTTTGGATGATGTAACCTTTTTGCAATCAGGCCTTCGGCAGCTTTCTCCTCTTTCATGTGTCCTGTAATGCTGTACGTTTGGATTTCTTTGAAATCATCGCACAATCTGCATACTTAAAGTTGACTGTCACTTCAGGCTTGGTGAAGTTCATAATTGGCTGTATTATTTTGCATGATGTCTTGTCGGGACAGTTCAGCTAATTAAAGGGAGGAACCTTATATTGCAGAGTCCATGACTGTTCCTAAACCTAGTGTACTGCCTACATGGACATCATTACGTAAGGCATCATAGGTGCGGACCCTATACAAAGACTTTCCGAATAGTAGACAGAATAATTATGCAACCTTCTAAATTCTAAGGAACCTGATGTAGTTTTACAGGCATTCCCATAATGCGTTATACAATGCATTTAAATGGAAAAGAGAAATGTTAATTATAAATGTAATCCATTCAGTTCTAATAAATGTCTATAAATAATAGGGGGGAAAAAAGTATATATAATTTCAAGGCTGTCAAAATATTATTAGAATAATAATTTATTTTCGTAATTATTTTTAAAACATTTATTTTATATTTAGATTTTATAATTACCTTTTTTATCAATAATGTATTACTTTTTAATAAATATTAATAGCTATTAATGGGTATTAATTGATATCAACTGAATGTTTAACATAAAAAATTATATTTAAAAAATATCATAAAAGTTTGTATTTTGTATTTTTTTGTATGTTTATATTTTGCAGTTTGATTTTATAACACACAACTGTGACGTTATATCATTCAAATCAGACTTCATGTCTCACAATTCCGATGTAAGATGTAAAAAAAGGTCAGAATTGAGAGATAAATATTAGGAATTGCCTTTTATTATGCCTTCTTTTTTTTTACCCATTTTAAATGGGTCTTTAGGTTACACTTTATTTTGGTGATCCACTTTAGACATTCTACTAACTATAAGTAACTTTGTAACTACGTCAACTACATGTCAACTAATTCTCATTAATTTGCAACTACATGTCTACTAACTCTCAGAGTAGACTGTTAGGGTAGGTTTAGGCTTAGTAGAATAAGTTGACAAATACTTGCAATGTTTCTCATAGTCAATATGTTGTATGTTGTGGACCCATCAAAATAATACAATATAATTGTATATTAATACAATATTGCTTATTTAGATTAAAAACATGCTAACTACTGAAATTACATCAATTATGCAGTCAGTTGAGCATATTATGTAGAGCCAAAATGTTATTTGTTGATGATATTATATAACTTTTAAATAATTTTAATTATATAAGAATTAACGCAATGTGTAATTGATAGCTGCTCCCCATAATAAGTCACATTAAGTATACATAGTTCATTTACAGTTTTATTACAGTTCTTTCATAAAGTACCATCATAACACAGATTACTTGCAGAACATGTTACTGCATCACGAAATATTACGCCGCCTCTCTTTGTGCTTCCATCACAAATGAACTGTTGGCTAAACTCCCATGAAACACCCGCTTCACTTATAACTAGCATAAAGCATGAATTCTTATTGATTTAAGGTGACAGTTTTCTTAACAAGCGCACCGTCAGCCATCTCCATGTGCAAAGTGAGCAGCCCGATCCCTCAGTGGGGGGAAAAAAGACAGATTTACCCTCTACCTTCTGATGTAGAGGCTAGTCGTACTGACAAGGTGTGAAAAGAGTCATGATCGTCTATTTTCTAGACTTCAGATCGTGCTTTGATGGCCTGTCAGAGCTTTTAAAACGACTCTCTGAGAGAATCGCTACTCCATTATAATACGTACGAGGCACATGTCCTGAAAGACAGCGGCACTCGCTGAAATATCGTCTATTTCTGCACCGCCCTGTCCGACTAAAAGATGATTTTATAAGATGTCTGAGGTGTGTCACTGTATTAGCACTTAATACAGTTTAATCTCTTAAGTGACAGCGTTGTTGTTTATGCATGCGTGTCTCATCTCGTTCTGTCTCCAACTGTCTTCCCGCATCTCTTTGTGTCTCCTTCTGTCTCCCAGCGTCTTTTCTCGTCTCCTTTGTGTGTTTGTTGTTGCTGAGGTGAGGTGTGACAGGACGGCCTGCGCTGCCTCTATCTCTCCCTGCATGGCATAACAGGAAGTGACACGTGGTGGGACGGTGTGACACGCGGAAATCAAAGTTGATGGCTGATGACAGTATAGAGACACTCAACACACCTGTGCGTGTGTCAGTTGGGGTATATTGATTGACAAACTGCTGTGATTATTGTGAATTGGTTGCTTAATTCACTAGAGTATATGCAATTCTTTTACTATTCTAAATAAGTGGACTAACAGTGTTTTTATGATAAACAGGTAAACAATCCCATAGAAATTCATTTAAAGAGGGACCCGAGTGACCTTAGAGACTTGGAGCAATTTGGTCCAGTTAGCAACCGCACAAAATACCCTGGCAACCACATAACAACATCCTAACAACCTCCCTGAATACTCTGTCAGCCACATAGCAACAACATAGTAAAAACCCAGAACACCCTAACAACCACATATCCTAGCAACCTTTCAATACACCTTATCAACCAAATGCCAACATCATAGCAAAAACCCAGAACACAATATCAACCACATAGCAACATCCTAGCAACCTCCCAGAACATCCTATCAACCACATAGAAACATCCTAGCAACCTCCCAGAACACCCTAACAACCACATAGCAACATCCTGGCAACCTCCAAGAAGACCCTAACACCCACAGAGCAATATCCTAGCAACCTTCCAGAACACCCTAACATGCACATAGCAATAACATAGCAACCTCCATGAAAACCCTAATACCCACATAGCAATATCCTAGCAACCTCCCAGATCACCCTAACAAACACATAGCTGCATCCTTGCAACCCCCAGATCAACCACTCAGCACACCTTAGCAAATGCATAGCAACATCTTAGCATCCAATTAGCACACCCTAGCAACTGAATAACTTGTTAACACCCAGTTAGGTTCACCTTTGCAACCATACATAACATTCTATCAAACAGACAGCTGCTGACAACCACACCTTAACAACCCCATAGCAACATCCTGGCAACACCCTAGCAAACACACAACAACATGCTAAAAACAATCTAAATCACTCTAGCGACAGCTATGTGCTATTAGCCACACAAAACATCTTAGTAACCACCTGAACACCTTAGCAACCGCACAACATCATTTTAACACACAGTCAGAATCCCTTAATAACCCCCTAGCAACCAGACAGAAGATTAACTGTACAACTGCTGACAACCATTCAGAACACCTTAACAACCCCATAGCAACATCCTGGCAACACCCAGCACATCCTAGCAACCACACAGCAACATGCTAACAACCACTCAGAACACCTTAGTTACTGCATAGCAACTCGGTAACACTGATTTGTAACACTTTAGCAACCCCATAGCAACCATACAGAACATTCTATTAACCACACAGCTGCTGACAACAATTCTGAACACTTTAACAACCCCATAGTAACAACCACCCACAGCATCCAAGAAACCACACTACAACATGCTAACAACCATTCAGAATACCATAGCAATGGCCATAGTAGCATCTTGGCAACCACCTATTGTTTTGGTAAGCACTACGCATTTTCTTCCCAGAATTTAATATATTTATTTGTTTATTTATTTTTAACTCTATGTATTATGTACACACACAGTGGTGAGAAATCTAATTCACGTTTCATATCGTATTCACAGATATTATTATGATTATTTGGTCCATCCAAAGTGCAAAATTATCGTCTTCCTCTCCAAAAGTGCATTCAGTGTTTGTTGTTTTTTCTCCGTGAGAATACATTAATAGTTTGGGTGAAAAACGGGCAAGTTTTACATATTCTTTACGTGTTTACTGCACACTCCTGTACAACAAGTGAAGCAGAAATTTAATTGTAACTAATTAGCTCCCAAGAGGATTAATTGGATCCGCTGTCTTTATTCCCCAGTTTACCTGGGATATGCAAATGCCTCTAGTGAGAGAAAGAGAGAGAGGGAGAGAGAGAGAGAGGGAGTGGTAATGCAAGTTTCGATGAAGCGAAGTTGAAATTAGTTCGTAACAAGCTTAATTTCTGTCACATCACCCTGTTCGCTCTCTCCCTCCTGTGCCTGCAGCACTGTGGAGCCTGTCTAATTGAAAGCGCTGATATTGGTGTCATCAGACGTTACCCTGGTTCAAGAGCCAGGTCATGGCGAGCCTTTGTTCTTCCATGAGCCAGATCTGAGCAACAATATGCGTTAATGATAATGACACACACTCGGCTGCTCTGAACCACGCTGAATTTAAGTGTTCGGAACAGGAAGCCCCGTTCCTCTGAGAGAGGTTTTGGTTTCTAAAAAGGACAGTTGTTTCGTTCGGATGATCTCACATGAGAGACGAAGAGGCAAGAACAACACCGTCAGCTCCAAAACCCTACCACCATCTGTCCACCTTGACTTTGAGACAAACTAACTTATCTGGGATAGGACCTTCTCTCGTCGACATTCTGGCTCAAGTTCAACCCTGTTTGTCCCGTATTAGGATTTGGCCGCTGGGATATTGTTCATTCTCTCCTTGACAAATGGGCCATGTGGGGTGAAGGGTTAAAACAACTATTTTACAGCCAAAACAGGATATTGGGTCTCACTGAGATAGTGCAGCTAAGATACGCAAATAGAAAGGGTGGGGAGAGAGAGAAAGAGGATGCGGGGCTTTGCACTCTATTTCCTGTTTTGTTTCTATAGCAACTAAGCATCTTAATCACGTTTCCATTGACAGGTTAATATGGTTTTCACACCTCTTTTAAGTGTTTAATTCTGTTCTGTGCACACAGAATTTGGTTGTTCTAAAACTGAATTCACTTTCATTCAGGTTGTGACAGTGTGTACAGAACCAAATCGAGGTAGTTGCAAACTATTTAACGAGCATTTCTTTTTGTACACTGCTCTAAAACCAAATTCATTCCAATTCAGGTTATGGTAGTATGTACAGAACTAAATCAAACTACTTGTGAACTATTGAACTGGTGTCTCTTTTGGATACTGTTCTGAAGTATTGAATAAGCATTTCTTTTGGACAGCTCTAAAACCGAATTCTCTTCCATTCAGGTTATGACAGTATGTACAGAACCAAATCAAACTACTTGTGAACTATTGAACTGGCGTCTCTTTTGGATACTGTTCTAAAACCAAATTCACTTCCATTCAGGTTGTGACAGTGTGTACAGAACAAAATAGAATTAGTTGCGAATTATTAAACTAGCATTTCTTTTTAACACAGTTCTTAAACCGAATTCACTCCCATTCACGTTGTAACAGCTGCATAGTTTGTAGAGAACCAAATCTGATTAGTTATGAACCATCAAACTAGCATCACTTTTGGATACAGCTACATTGTTTGAAGTGCAAGAATGTACATTCAATCATAATATAGCACTTCTATTGACCGTACTAAAAATTGGCAAATGTTTTTGTATCTCTTGTTAATTTTCTTTTAATCAAAAATGTATCAAATCAAATGATTGGCTAAATGATGGCAGCAACATTTCTGATTTACAGCTATGAGATGCTAAAACTGTGCCAAAATTTCATCAGATTACCTTGTTTTGTAGACAGACAGAACAATAATTTTGGGGGATTCGCTCCTGTATTTAAATACATTTGTCACTCCTTACATGGATGTACTCCTTAAAAATATTGCAAAAAAAAAAACTGTCTTTGGGATGTTTTTGCACTTGAGAAACTTCTGATGGAGCGCTTTACTGATATGAATGCGTTAGATGTGTTTTAAAGAGTTTGGAGTCAGAACGATAATTTGGGGGTTACTATATGGCAATTTAGAGGTAAATAGTTTTGAAGCTTGGTGTAAGAGCTTTCACATGGAGAGTTTTACTGACAGGAATGCGTAAAATGCGTTTCGAGAGTTTGGAAAGAGTCTCAACAATAATTTAGAGGATTCGCTCTTGTTTTTAAATATGGCTGTAATTTAGCAGTATTTTGCACTAGAAAACCTTTTGGACTATGTATTTTACTCATAGGATTGCATAACATGCTTTGAGAGTGTGGAAAGGGTGATCGGTTTGAAATAAAGCTGGAATACAGCAAATTTGTGGACACACCACTTTTACATTTGAAAATGGAAGTGCAATCTGTTGCCAAATTAGACTAGAAATATCAACATTGGGTTCAACAAATGATGTAAGTTGTTGACTGGGTTACCTTTTTCAATTATTTGAACAATGGCAAACAGGGAGTGGTTGAAACTGGTTAGAAAATCCTCCTTCGAGTCAGTTCAGTTCAGCTCTCAGTTTTGCAGGCCGTAATCATTAGCTGGTTTAGTTTTCGTTGAGGGATATGACCTCATAACCATGAGCAGACACTGTACAGACGCTTTCGTCTTGGAAAGAGGTCTATTTTTGGCGACAGTTTAACAAAAGTCCTCCTCGACGCTCTGCCTTGTCAGTGTTTGTAATCAGAGCACTGGAACGTAGAGCAGAAGAAACCGAGGGAAGGCTCAGCGGGGAAACTGTGAGCAAGGGAAACCAAGATCAGGAATGCCTGCATTTAGCAGCTGTTACATCACTGGACTTTTCCATTCTCCGCTCCACCGAAAGCTGGGATGCATTTCTCGTCCAGACCAGCACGCAGATAAAGCTTCTGCAACCTTTCCTACTTCCTTTCCCGTCTGAGGGCTGCGTTTGCTTAAAACCAGATAACTGGAAATTGTTTGTTGCGTCTCGTTCTTATTCCCGACACTGTCATCTTTTGGCAACTCACAATTTACAAAGCCAAATCTAATTTCAAAACGAATCCTGGTGCTTATTTTATTTTATTTTGTTTTGGTTTTTGTTTGTTTGTTTATTTTAAATGGAAGCCTGTTATCGAAGCCAGAATTGAAAAAAAGGTAATTGCAACTTTTTATCACACAATTGCAACTTTTTTCTTGTTATTCTAAGTTTTATATCTTACAATTCTGACATTTTTTTTTCTCTCAGTTCTAAGGAAAAAAAAAAGAGATGTAAACTCACACTTCCGACTTTTTTCCCCCACAGTTCCAAGTTTTTATCTCACAATTCTGACCCTTTTTTCCCTCAGAATTTGAAGTTTACGTCATGCAATTCAGTTTTTTTTTTTTTTTTTCCCACTATGGAATAAAAAATATAAAAGGCAATTACAACTTTTTATCTCACAATTCTGACTTTTTTTTTCTTGCATTTGCAAGTAATAAACTTGCAATTGTGAGTTAACATCTCACAATTTGGAGATTTAGAATATAAAAACCTCAAGAAATAAAATGTCAGATTTGGGAGAACCTCACATTTTTATAGGTATAGGGGTTGTCGTGGCCTAATGGTTAGGGAGTCGGGCTTGTAACCTGAAGGTTGCCGGTTTGATTCTCGCGCTGGCAGGAATTGAAGGTGGGGATTGTGAATGAACAGCACTCTCTTCACCTTCGATACCATAACTAAGATGCCCTTGAGCAAGGCACTGAACCCCTAATTGCTCCCCGGGCGCTGGAGCAATGGCTGCCCACTGCTCCGGGTGTGTGTTCGCTGTGTGTGTGTGCAGTTGTTCACTACTCACTGCTGTGTGTGTGCACTTGGATGGGTTAAATGCAGAGCACAATTTTGAGTATGGGTTTTTCGACTTAAAAGACTTTATATATTTTATGTCGCAATTCCATAATAATGAGATATAAACTCAAAATCATGAGGAAACAAGACAGAATCGTGAGAAAAAAAATGTACAATTCCCTTTTTTATTTACATTTTTTTATTCCATGGTGGAATCGGGCTTCCATAATCCTTCAGACATTACGACAGTAGTGGCTCATTGAAAACCATTTTAGCTGTTATGCTAGTCTCACATTTCCTCAGTCACAAAACAAAACTAGTCACATTTTATATCATATTACAATTTGTAGACTTGTCACTCAACTAAAATGAGCAGCATAACGTTAAATTAGAGAGTTGTAAGTTGCAGAGATGGATTGTCAGTGATGGGATGTGTTAGGTGTTTGGCAGCAGGAGGAGGGAAGTAACGCAGGTGGTGGTTTGGAGTGAGATTAGCCTGTCCTGCTGGACGCTGATAAGACGCCCAGTGTCCATGCATATCATACTCACTGACTCACTCGCTGAATTTACACGGAGAGATAGATGAGTCTGTCGAGGGATATTCCTTAAAAAGTAGTGGGAAAATAAATTACATAAGTATGGAGCAAGATTTCCAAGTTAGTGCCTACTTTTATATCTACATATTTAAAGATAATCCACCTTATTTTGCAACATGGAAGTGAGCTATTTTCTGTGAATGTGTGAGCCTTCCGATTCATTAACCGATGTAGATGAATAACTAGAAGAATGACAAAGTGCAGTAGATGGTAAAACAATTTACACTACAAACTATGTGTTTAAGATTATGATAATAATACAAAAGAAGAATTTTACAGCTGAAATAACTGAAAGTAAATGACACCAGAAACCTTGTACTTTCAAATTACTTAAAATAAGTACTTTAAAAATAGGTGGTATATGTATGAAAACCCTAGTATTCTGGAATGAAAAAAAATAATAATACAATTATAGTTTTGTTACTGTTCATTTTACATTTTACGTTCAGAAATACATTTTTATGGGCAAAACATGAGTAAACATTTGTTTGTTTGTCATAATTTACTTATGTATTTATAAATTAAATTGAAACATTGAAATGTATCCATGAAGTATTTGAGTACTAAAATATACAGCGTTTAGGTTTTTTCTAATTCTTATTTTTTTGTAAAATGTAATAGATGGTATTTCACACTTATTATTAAGATTAATAGGCATAATTATTCTAGTAGTTCAATATTATTTACCACAAATCATTTTAAATGTTCATACTGTTTATTATTATTTATATATTCTTTCAGATTCAAACCTGCATTGCCTGCATGAGCACAAAGGCTTTGTCTTAGAGCTAACCACCAAGCCATAGCTCAGATTTTTCAAGTTTTACATTAAAACTTTTCAAAGTCATGTATGTTACTGTATACCTGTTCTGTCTGCTTGTGAAGCATGTGAGTGAGGCATGTTTTGCAGGGGTAGCCAGTGAGCTTCATGCATTATGTAGCACGGCCAGAGCCACGCTTTCAGTGAGGAAAGCACGTCGCCTATGGAGAACAGTGAAATCTAACCTGAATTTGACATTTCCTAATATCCTACTCTAAAAGTTTTTTGTTTCAGGGAGATAGGGACAGTAATTGCTCCACCACAAGAAAGACCGGCGATCCTACTGGGTATTGTGGCTGACTGTTGGGACGAGGAGAGATTGGAACACGGTAATTGCGAAGACAAGGGGCCTGAGAATAAATGGAGAAAAAAATAGTTCCTCACTGTCAGCGCTGGGAAGGTCAAAAGTACAAGCGTGTGATATCCGCGAATGTTACAGCATATTATGCACAACGTACACATGGGATCTGAATCTTTTCTTAGATACCCAATGAGGCTGAGATGATCCGCGCTGAGGTAACAAGACAAGGAGCCGCTAGATGCATCATGTCAACAGCATGAGGTTACGGTTAATATAGCGACGAGGTCCCGGCTCTCCAAAAATCACTATTCCATTATTTGATTAACGCGTCGCTGCTGTTGTCACAATACATACATTTCCCTCGTAAGATGAAAGACAAACAGACGCAATTTATTTCTCCAGATTAAATATTGATCAGCGGTTCCATACCGAGCGTCAGGTGTCTGTCTGAAAAATGAACGCACAAGGGTTTTATGGTACAGATACAGTCTTTTGGCTGCGTTCACCTTACTGTCCTTCGACATGAGATTAATCGCTGCTAGGTAGGGGTGGGCGGTATGACCAATTTAATATCAGAGGAACTATATATACTGAAAAAATAAGGTGTAGACACAATTTTCACTCCGAAATTGTTTGTAAAATTCACAATTAATTACAGAGAATCTGCAAGTAACGCATTGGGAAATTTTGAGGTTAAAATATTTCTTTACAGTGTATTTCATGACACTGGAAATATAGCAAAATAATGATTTATATTTAAAATAAAATAAAAAAAATCACTGTGTAATCCAGTGAATTGAAAGTAAATTAGATTATTTTCTCTTTTTATTTACAGTAGAACTTGTTCTACTCAAATAAATAAATAAATAAATCTCACATTTTGTAATGGACTGTACACGTGTTGCACATAAAAGCGAGAAAACAGTCACATTTACATTATCTAATTTCTGATTTAATTCTGATTGAAACGGTTGTTAAAATTGCCAATAGTCTGTATCATTTTACATTATTGCATCAAGTTTACTTACAGGAGAACTTTTATTTATAGTAGAACTTTAAAAGATGATTATTCATTACAAATAGAATAAATCTAATTTTTTATAATACAAAACACTTTGTGTGTTGCACATAAAAGACAAAAAACAGTAAAATATTCATTATAAAGCTAATTTCTGACTTAATTTTGGTTTTAATTGCTTCAAACTGTTGTTTAAAAAAAGCAAATAGTCTTTAAAATTCTATATTATTGCATCAAGTTATAATTTTAAACATGACCTAATTTAAGTATTTTATCAATCAGTCTTCCTCCTGTCTTAGTTTAGATTAACAAAAGACCTAAAACAGTAAAAGTAACATGATGAATCTAATTCCAGACTTAATTCTGATTGGGATTCTGTTTGAAACCATTGTAAAAAAAAAAAAAAAAAAAAAAAGCCAATATACTGTAACATTCTACATTATTGCATCAAGATACAAGTTTCAACCTTAATATTAGAACTCAAACCTAATTTAAGTAAAAAATCAATCAGTCTTCTTCCTGTCTTAGTTTAGATTTCAACAGTCTAAATCAGAGAGAGGACGGTCAACCAGAATGGAATCGCTGTGATGCATTATTATTGTTACGATACATGATTCACAGTGCAATAAGTATTGCCGTTTTTTTTACAGCACAAATACACCAAGTATTGCAGTACATCAATCTTTTTTTATTTGACTGCTATGAGATGTTCAGATGACAATCCTTGCAAAATCATATGTCAGACTCGTTCTTCTAACAGTGTCAAAAAAGCCAGAAAAAAATGAAACGCAGTGTAAACAATCTCATGTTTTGTAAACTCTAGGGATGTGAATTAATCTATGTTTAATGAAAAAAATGCATGCTTATATTTGTAAAATTTTATTTAAAATATTTGTAATGATGTTTAACTAATGAACTGTTTTCTGATTAAATCAAAATGAATTGTTTTAGCTACTTTGTTACCCCCTTAAACTGGTTAAACAGTCCAGTAACAGAAATCAATGTTAATTTCCTCAATCCTAATAATTTAAAATTATTTTAAAAAATAAAAATAAAAAAATCAACATTTTTGGTAATATTTTGGTAACATTTTGGTAACATTTTGGAATCATTGATAGAAATGATTCAGTGGTTTCATATTTTTGCTAGGGACATGTCTTTTAGATTAATTTAAGGCAATTTTCAGTATTTTCGCAAGAATACAAGCAATTGCGCTGTGGTTATGTTGTCTTTTCACATCTGAACTACTGTTTATAATGGTTTGGTAGCAAAGGAGAGCAACAGACCCACCGCAGAGAGCAAGAAAGAAAGGAAAATGGATGGAGTGAAAGAGAGGGAGCAAATTTGTAAGGAAAAGTGCCAAGAGCCGCAGTTACTGACATAAAACAACAAGTTATCAAATCTAATTAAATCCACGAGGCTGGAGGGAACAGTGTCGCTTATTGCGGCGTATGTTACGCTAGTCACACAACACGGCAGAACATTAAAGAGCCGTCACATTGATAACTAGATGTCGGTACATTTCACTCTGGATGTCGAGACTGAGAAACAACTTTTATACCAGAGCATTGCTTTCAATTATAATCGAACAGGTTTTACTTTTGAATATATATGGATGTGTACCTGTGTGTGGGTGTGTTTATATCCTAACTGTACTGGGGACAAAATTGTTGAAAAGTGTCCCAAGAAGTTAGCAAAATCTGAAAATAGCTTCTTTAGGAGATGTCATTGAAAGGAAAATGCTTTATAAAGCGTCTGAATGCAGTTAATTACTACTAAAACTATATATAAATAACTACAAAAAGGCTTAGTTTACAGTACACAGATTTTAAATATGGGTGGTGGTTTGTGTAAAAAGGGTGTTGCTTTGCAGTTTACAGTATAAGGCATTCTAAATAGTTTTAATAGTGTTTCTATGCTGTTATTAGTGGTTTTTAGGGTGATTTCTATGGTGTTGCTAGGTGCTCTATTTTATCTATTAAATCTATTTTATCATCATCTTAGTGAAAATCCAGAGTTTCATTGCTTAACTTGAATAGTAGCACACTACTTATGCCTTAATGAACATTTATTATAATAATTTTAGAATGTTATTGTATCAATAACTTGTGTAGCTAGATAAACATTGTTTTGTTTGATTGGAAATAGAGATGTCTGTAAGAGTTATTTACAGCACTTTATTAACTTAAACAACTAACTGTGGACAAGACTGATAGTCTTGCTCTAATCAACAGCATTGATTTGAAACTTTTTGTAACATTTCAAATTCTTAACAGTCCCGTTATTTGATTGAGTTTAATGCATCCTTGCTAAATAAAAATATTAATTTCTTTAAAAAATAATAATAATCTTGCTGACCCAAAACTTTTAAACAAAAGTGTTCATCTTCACCTTTTCATTACAAATAGTGAAGTTTTATCATTGGAAATGCAAGTCTGAGAAATTCCATCGTTGGACATTCATGTCACATCATGTGTTCTGAGGCACAGGAAGTTCACGAATATCCATCTCTGGGAAGTTTTTGCCTCTCCAACTTGGCTCAGACTTGTGCTGCACTCCCATCTGCTCTTTTCTCCCACTTTCTCTCTCTTTCTGACATTTAAACAGATCTGCCTTCATTTGTAATAAAAAGCAACCTTTGCATTGGCCTGCGGTTGCCAAAGGAGACTTGTGATGATTTGAGTGTCGTTTTATGCATGACACAAAATTAATTTCCCAAATAAAAGGGGTGGAAAAGATTGATAGCTAATGGAAGAGAAAAACCCAGGAGTCGTTATTTTGCTCCGGACCTCCCACTGACAATCTAGAAACCCTCAATCAATCATAAGTCATCAACATACTGTTGCTACAATTAAATCAATACCCGCGCCTTTAATTAAATTCTGATTTTTCTCGCCCCTAGAATAAAACATGCGTGAAGGCTGAGAAAACATCCACTGTTGTTTGTGCATGTGTATTTTCGGTGGCGGTTGTCATCAAAGTGGGCTGTATCTCTCTTCTTCATCCAAACGGATGGAAAAGAAGAAGGGGAGGCATAAATTACTGTAGCTTCTGCAGGGGCGAAATAAAAAGCATGGGGAAATAATGGGTGTATTGAGTTTACCCGCTGTTATATAATTTATATATTGTGTTAAGCCATCCATCAACACCTCCGAGACACAAGTGTGCCCCACTCTGATACCAAAACCGCAAGAGGAATAAAAGGGACCTGGATACACTATCAGCTAATACAGATAGCATTTTGTAGCCTTCTTTAAGGCAAGTATATACTCCATAGTCACTTTAAAGGAATAGTTCATCCAATACTATATCGTCATTTACTCTCCCTCATGCCGTTTCAAACCTGTATGAGCTTCTTTCTCCTGCAGAACACAAAAGAAGATATTTTGAAGAGTGTTGGTAATCAAATAGTTTGGTTACCATTGACTTTCATTGTATGGACATTAAACAAAACAAAAACAACAAAAAAAGTTTTAGTTTCATAGAGGGAAGTCATGACAGAAAGAAAATAATCACAGGAACTGTGCCTTTAAGGAAGTCATTTTATTGTTTATGATATTGTAATTCTACTGTAGGTGACAAGTCCTTCATTTATTTTGAAATTGTTGATAATTTATGAAAGATTATACTTGGAAACAGTAAAATGGTGTTGTTCTCAGTGCTGACTCAATGCCAACACCATAGCGAAACCCAATGTGCCACTGAACGTTTTATTTAAAAAATAAAATATTTACAAATCAAATGGAAACATGGAATGAAACATTTTAAGAACTAGTATTTGGAGTAAAAATTATTCTTTTTAAAGACCATTTTTCTTACATATTTGTGTTTATTCTTATTAAAGGTGCACTGATATAAAAAATTTGGTAAGAATTACAAATTTATTTTGTTGAATTATAATTACAGTACAAAATAAAAGTAAACATGGAAGTAGTGTTTTAAGAGCTAGTTTATACACTGTAAAAAAAAAAAAAAAAAGTTGAGCCAACTTAAAATTTTAAGGCAACCAGCTTCAGCAGATTTTGGAGTTTGCTCAACTTATTTCTGTGGGAGATTCTCAATTCTTTATTGTATGAACTTAAAACGACAAGTTAAGAAAACTCAAAAATCTGCTGAAGCTGGTTGCCTTAAAATTTTAAGTTGGCTCAACTTTTTTTCTTTTTCTTTTTTTTTTTACAGTGTAGGGAATTTTTTTCTTCTTACATATGACCATTTTTCTTGCATAATATAGTCTGTTTATTTTTTATTTATATTAAGGGTGCACTAATATTAAAATGTTAGATCAGCCAATAATTATTTTCATGTTATGGCCAGTATTACCAATATTAAATAATAATAATAATAATAATAATAATAATTTTATTAAACTTAAAAAAAACAAAACAAAGCAAAGCAAAACAATTATAATTCACTAAAACACTAAGTACTAATTCACTAAAGTACTACAAATAATTCATAACACTAAAATTAATTCATATTAAATGTGAGTTTAGGCATCACTACGTTTTTATGAGCTAAATAAAAATTTTATGTTAATTTATACTACATTAATTATAATAATTTTTCAACATTTAATTTATTGCAAAGTTGAGCATGCACAATGAAATACTGAGCACCCATCATAATAAATAAATAAATAAATTTTCTTTAATAAAGTAGCAACAAAAAAAAAAAAAATAAGAAAGAAAATCAACTCAAAGTGCCAAAAAAGTACAACAAAAAAGTTTCACTTGCTGACAATCGTAACAGCTATAAACATAAATGTTTCTGCAGTATTTTCCAGTAGCTTTCTTATTCAAAATAAAGATGTTGTTAATCAAAGTTGGTTTGTGTCCATCGTCAAAGTCAAAATTTAATACACTTGTAGTTCCTCCTATCTCACATTTTGAGCAGAATTTGGCACCGTTGTGCAATAGGATATGATGATACCATCTGCCAACTGCTTGTCGATGACTCCTGGAATTCTAGATGCGTTGTTGATTTTGAACATGTGCACCCTAATGAGGGAAGACAGCCTCTTTTTGTTAGCATCTACGCTATGACTCACTAAGGATTAGAAAGGATTTGATGTTGTGACTCAAGCTTCAGGCTCAAATAAAAACTCACCCCCTCACATCCTCATCCAGCGACTGAACGCCGCCTCGCATCCACGTCCTCCCGGCGTTACTGAACACTCGTGGCGAATTTGCCTCCATTTTGCTGACAGCGTTCTGATGGAACGTCTCAATACAGCCGTCGGCGTGATGGGAAGTCATGCGTTGGTGGCAGCGAGGCTTATGGCTCACTTGAGTGATGGTCGTCTGGAAGAATTGTTTGAAGGACACTTGGTAATAATAGTGGAAGGGCCAACTGTTTAGTGGAAGAAAGAGAGCGAGCGGTGAATATGGATAGATGGATGAGCACTTGGTAAAAGTTATTCAAGGTGAAAAAGCACCCAGTCGCCTACAGCATGACAAACTAGGGCTGTGTGGCTCAATGGTACAGTATATACTGTGCAACAGTAGAAATGTGTGAACTAGGTTGAGTTTTTGATGTATAGTAAATATAGTAATAAACATATGTAATAAATCAATCATTTACTATATGATTTACTATATACTATATAAATACAGTAATAAACATATGTAGTAAATACAATTATAAAATTATTTTCATGTTACGGTTGCTATTAAAATTCAGTGTGTTTTCTAAATGTAAAAAAAAAAAAAATATATATATATATATATATATATTTATAATTTATTCAGCAAGGATGCATTAAATTGGTCAAAAATTACAGATTTATACTGTTATAAATATTTACAAAATACAAAATATTTCTGTTTCAATAGATAGATCTATCCATCTATCTATCTATCTATCTATCTATCTATCTATCTATCTATCTATCTATCTATCTATCTATCTATCTATCTATCTATATATCTATCTATCTATCTATATCAATTTTTTTAATATATATACAGGTGCATCTCAATAAATTAGAATGTCATGGAAAAGTTCATTTATTTCAGTAATTCAACTCAAATTGTGAAACTCGTGTATTAAATAAATTCAGTGCACACAGACTGAAGTAGTTTAAGTCTTTGATTCTTTTAATTGTGATGATTTTGACTCACATTTATCAAAAACCCACCAATTCACAACAAAAACAAAAACCCACCAATCTCAACAAATTAGAATATGGTGACATGCCAATCAGCTAATCAACTCAAAACACCTGCAAAGGTTTCCTGAGCCTTCAGAATGGTCTCTCAGTTTGGTTCACTAGGCTACACAATCATGGGGAAGACTGCTGATCTGACAGTTGTCCAGAAGACAATCATTGACACCCTTCACAAGGAGGGTAAGCCACAAACATTCATTGCCAAAGAAGCTGGCTGTTCACAGAGTGCTGTATCCAAGCATGTTAACAGAAAGTTGAGTGGAAGGAAAAAGTGTGGAAGAAAAAGATGCACAACCAACTGAGAGAACCGCAGCCTTATGAGGATTGTCAAGCAAAATCGATTCAAGAATTTGGGTGAACTTCACAAGGAATGGACTGAGGCTGGGGTCAAGGTATCAAGAGCCGCCACACACTCAAGGAAACTGGCTACAGTTGTCGTATTCCTCTTGTTAAGCCACTCCTGAACCACAGACAACGTCAGAGGCGTCTTACCTGGGCTAAGGAGAAGAAGAACTGGACTGTTGCCCAGTGGTCCAAAGTCCTCTTTTCAGATGAGAGCAAGTTTTGTATTTCATTTGGAAACCAAGGTCCTAGAGTCTGGAGGAAGGGTGGAGAAGCTCATAGCCCAAGTTGCTTGAAGTCCAGTGTTAAGTTTCCACAGTCTGTGATGATTTGGGGTGCAATGTCATCTGCTGGTGTTGGTCCATTGTGTTTTTTGAAAACCAAAGTCACTGCACCCGTTTACCAAGAAATTTTGGAGCACTTCATGCTTCCTTCTGCTGACCAGCTTTTTAAAGATGCTGATTTCACTTTCCAGCAGGATTTGGCACCTGCCCACACTGCCAAAAGCACCAAAAGTTGGTTAAATGACCATGGTGTTGGTGTGCTTGACTGGCCAGCAAACTCACCAGACCTGAACCCCATAGAGAATCTATGAGGTATTGTCAAGAGGAAAATGAGAAACAAGAGACCAAAAAATGCAGATGAGCTGAAGGCCACTGTCAAAGAAACCTGGGCTTCCATACCACCTCAGCAGTGCCACAAACTGATCACCTCCATGCCACGCCGAATTGAGGCAGTAATTAAAGCAAAAGCAGCCCCTACCAAGTATTGAGTACATATACAGTAAATGAACATACTTTCCAGAAGGCCAACAATTCACTAAAAAATGTTTTTTTTATTGGTCTTATGAAGTATTCTAATTTGTTGAGATAGTAAATTGGTGGGTTTTTGCTAGGTTAAATGTGAGCCAACATCATCACAATTAAAATAACCAAAGACTTAAACTACTTCAGTCTGTGTGCATGGAATTTATTTAATACACGAGTTTCAAAATTTGAGTTGACTTACTGAAATAAATTAACTTTTCCACAACATTCTAATTTATTGAGATGCACCTGTATATTTGCTTTTTTCATTTAACAAAATAATATTTCAAGTTTTAGTGTAATTTGGTGGTTAGGTTGGTGTATTTTTAGGAGTTAGATGACTGTGTAAAATAAAATAAAAAAAATTATAATAATGAGCTCAATTATTCATTATTTATATTTTTGGTGTTGACTACTTCAAGTCAGCATACATAAACATGCATATTAGAAAATAATATAATTAGAACAATATATGTAATTGATATATAAATAATTTTATGAATGTCTTATATATCACACATATATTGTAATATCTAATTGTAAATTTAGGATTACAGATGAAACATAAAAAATACAACTCTTCTATGCAAATTACTTGTGTAAGAGCTGTATGTACAGCATATGCTGTCACTCATCCCATTATAATATCATGCAGTCCTTGTTTCAGCCACATAATTAATGCTCAGAATATTGCGGTTGTGCTTCACACACTATGACTGATGTCATTTCACAAGAGAGTCCTTGTGAAATCTGAATGTTGATGTTAGACCGCTTCTCAGTCTCACAAGCCATTTAGTTGTATATAAATCACCTTCTGCATTCACCAGACGTATTTAATCCTAAAACTCCCAAAGAAGTTTCTCTGAAATGCCCGGAGAGTGTTTTGGTGCACTAGCTTTGGCAGCACTTCAGCTCGTACCTTCCAGCGACACGAGCAGCGGTGTAGACAAGGTGCGGAGAAATGCAGAGACACCTGCTTGTTCTTGTCGCCATGTTTTGCATAATTTGAGCTGCTCGCTTTAACCGACTCCTCCGAAATCAACTCTTGGATTTCGCTCGTTCTCCTACAAACTTTCCATTTTCCTTGATGGGAGATTAACGGTCATCTTTCCCAATGCCTTTTTGAACTGTCTTTTATTATTTCCTTATTTATGCACATCACATTTCTATTTAAAATGTCATTTTAATGAACTCCGTCATTATGGCCTATGAATTTTTAATTTCCGTGTCAACTTCTGACGATTGCTGCTGGAGTGTCTTTCTAACCGCCTCACTGTCTCTTCACTCTTAAAAATAATCGATGGTTCCATGAAGAACATCCATGGAATCTTTCCATTTCACAAAAGGTTCTATATACTGGATAAGGTTCTTTAGATGATTCAAATGTTCTTCACACTAAAAAAGCAGTTCTTTGAGGAACCGAAAATGGTTCTTCAGTGGGATCCCCTTTATTTTGTTCTTGGATTTACTGCGAGGAAATCATTCCAAACCTGGGCTTTTTTTTTTTTTTCGACACACACAACCAAAAAACCTTCCGTAGATTTTGACCTTTCACCGTAGCCTTTCATAGAAGGTCTTCATTGGAGCCAAGACCCCTCAAGTAGTCGCCAGGTTGAAGTTGGAGCGTCTACCAATCCAAGTGCCGCCCACACCCGCTTCTTTATCCTCGACATCCAATTCCACCTCTATCCAGACCCCAATCAAGTCCAGATTCTGTCCCTAAGCCCTGTTCTGTTCAGTCGGTGGACTCGTCCTCGTGCGATAAGGTGAACGTCTGCCTCAGCCTGACAAACCTTCTCTTGCCATGCCAGTGCCTTGTGCATGATAATTGAAAATGTCAGCATGATTTTAGAAAATGTCATTTATCTTGCTGAGCTGTGGCTAATGCTGCCGCCCTTTAATGTTGGTCTTGGATCAGATTAGTTGTATCTGTGACAGTGGGGTTTGGATGGAGAAAACTGGCACCAGATCAGTATTTGAGCACTTGAGCAGCTTCCTGAACGGTTACAAATGTCAGTTTTCATTTTGAAAAAGTGTTCTTTTTCATGTTTAGACTTTTTGCTAATTTAACCGGTGAGGACAGAAAGAATAGACAGGAAATGAGGGGAGACGCCAAATGATGGATTTGGAAATGATGCAAAACGGATCTCAAGTCTGTGTCCCAGCATGTGGGCTAACAGGCAACACCTCCAGTGTACACCACAACAACACCCCCTTCCCTTTTTATTTTTTTTTGAAGGTGGGAGGGGTTGGATTTTTGTCAAATTACTTTGCTTTAGTATTATTATGGATTGTACTATTAATGATTGCTACTAAATTGAGTGCCAAATAAAAGTCAACATTTGCTTATTTAGTCAGCACAATACTTGCTCAGAATTTATTTCTATTACTTTTATAAATTACAAAACCTACCAAGAAATGTCCAGGTCACATTTCACCCCCAAACCAAAATAAATAATAATAATAATAATAATAATAATAATAATAATTATTATTATTATTATTATTATTTGCATAAATAAATAAAAATAACTATTTATTTTATTATTTTAAATGTTTTATATATTTTATCTATCACAGTAATATCTGTTACTGTATTTTATTTTGTAATATTTTTAAATTATCTTTAATGAACGTTTTAAATTGACTCTTTATACACATTAATACATTCAGTAATTTTTTATTTCATTATAATTTTGAAATGATTAAATAAAAATGAAATTATAAAATAATATTTGTATATTTTTGTAAGTTATAATATTTGTAACAGTACTGCTACTGGTTACCTTTATTTATTTATCTGTCTATCTATCTTTCTATCTATCTATCTATCTATCTATCTATCTATCTATCTATCTATCTATCTATCTATCTATCTATCTATCTATCTATCTATCTAATCTATCTATCTATCTAGCTGTCTACTCCTGGTTTTTGAGCTGAAATGACATACAAGGACCTACAGTGTTTTCATTTTTTTTTCACTTATGCATTTAGTAGACACATTCATCAAAGCGACTTACAAAGCATTCAGCCCATACATTTGATCAAGGCATATTTTCCCTGAGAATCAAACCCTTGACCATGATGCTGTTAACACAACACAGTTTTTGTTGTTGCTGCTGACACAATAGAGTCACGTCTCTGTGTTTTTCCAGTATTTTGTGCTTTGAATGTTATTTTAGGTTGCCATGTCATATTGAAAACAATTCAACAATCACATTCTGCTCCCTTCATTTGCGTCCCGTCTAGCTGTCACATATAAATGCCCTCATAAGAAAAGCATCCGATTGGTATCCGGTGCACTTGACTGTAAACCAGTGCAATTATACATTTCTTTAGACAGACTACTTGATTTTAAAATACGCCTTGGTTTTTGTTTCACGTCAGAGCTGTTTTTAGACAGGCTGAATTTATTTTCCATTTCGTACTATGTACTTGTTCCATCTTGACAGTGGTTTTACGTACGGAGAAGGTGCAAGAAGATACGGAGGCTCGGTAGATGCGAGACAAAAGCCCAGCATCAGAGGTGTTACGCAGGAACAGTGACGCTCATGAGGATGTCTGTAACGAGAAAGACACTCTCTCATCCTGATGCCAATCTGGATTTTCTTTGTCAGCGGCTAGCGAGTGTGGGCCGCGCCACTTTTTTTCTTTCCGCCGGAGAAAGGGAGGTGTTGCTGTGTTATTGAGCAAGACAATCCTTCTCCAAAGATGAGTGGGTTAACAGGAACCATTAATTGGTTTAGCAGGATTTCATAGGGACTCTAGTTCCGGCTTAGCTTGCAGGCGGAAAAATGGTTATATTCAGATGTATTCAGCTCCTACTTGTGTTTTTTCCCTCTTTTTTTCTTTGCAAATGATCTCAGTGAGAGGAGAGGCTGTTTAACATTTGCTTTTAAGCCTGAGGTTTTGATTCGGGGATCTGGAGATTAAAATAAAGTGGAGTTTGTACGCACGTCATCACTTTTAATGTTGAATTCAAAACCCGAGCTGTCATATATTATTCAATGAGTTTTCTTTTTTTCCTGCCGAGCGCTATATGCCGCTTTCACGAGACGTTCTGCTTTCAGCCGAGCTTAAAGAAACAATGCTCAACACGAGCAGGGTGCATTATAGGGGAGAATGGTGGGGTCTGAGCAACTAAAAATTAGCATTTGAATCCCACCAAAGGAGGGGTCTTGGATCTATCCATCGGTTGTTGATTGTATTTTGAAATGTAGGAGCTGCACTCAAAATCTTGACTTATCTTGACTTTCATAAAAAAGTGGCATGTGATTGGCTCAATAATTTAATTATTATACAATATATATAATATTTTAGAATAGTGTCACGATAATATGATTTGTTAAGTTATTTGTGTACTTATTTATAATATTTATTGTATTTGTATGTATATGAATATATACATATATTTTAGTGCTGTCAAACGATTAATCATGATTAACCGCATCCAAAATAAATTCTTTTATAATATACGTGTGAATACTGTGTATATTTATTATGTATAAATAAATACAAACACATGCATGTATATATTTAATAAAAATATGTTATGTTTGTATATTAAATATATATATAACGTAAATATTTTCCAAATATATACTGTATGTATGTGTATTTATATATACATAGTAAATATACACAGTAAACAAACATATATATATATATATATATATATTAGTGCTGTCAATCGATTAAAAAATTAATCGCAAATTTAAAATACTAGGATTTACCTGTAAATGTGTTGAAAAAGAAATGCATGACAAACTAGTTTAAGGAAACAGAACCTTTCACACTTCTGACAGGTATGAGACATAATCCTTATTATTCTTTTATCATTATTCTTTTGTTTTTATTCAGCCATTATCAACCTTTAAACTGGCGATAAAACGTTTACCAAGCCACATCACTTCAATCCCAGTATACATTTACACAACTATTATCAAAAGTATTTCTAAATAAATACAATAAAACATTTCTTGTGACCTTACGTGAAAATCACATACAGACCATATCTATCGTAATCGTGTGTTTATTATCTTATATAATCTATAGTGGCTGTTGTCATGTTTATTTCTGCTGTGTAAAAGCCTGAACATGTATGCTCTGCTGAAACTCACGTTGTTTGATGTTACAACCGCCTCTCCGATCTTAAGTTGCCAGGGATACATTCCAAGTATAATACACATTAGTAATACACATTAGTAAAAGGATCTATTTTAATTTTTATTTGTCTATATACACTTTGGGCGGACGTGACAACAGCCACTATAGATTATATAAGATAATAAACACACGATTACGATATGGTCTGTATGTGATTTTTTTTTAGATTAATGTGTACATCTGAAATGCTAATTTGTGCAGCGATATAAAAGGCTATAAATAGCATATTTTAACAACAGTAAAGGACCAAATTCCATGTGGGATCGTAAAAGGAAGTTATTACAAACACTCGATGGTGGTTTGAAGTGAGTTCTGAGTAAAAGTGTACTATTAATCTCATAAATTGTCTTATGTAGCGTGATGCTAATATTAGCTCTAATGCACCTGCAGAACAGGTCCAATTCTTCTTCATAATGAATTTTGTCATAATACTTCACGTAAGGTCGCAAGAAAATGTTTTGTTGTATTTATTTAGAAACACTTTTGGTAATAGTTGGGTAAATGTATACTGGGATTGAAGCGATGTGGCTTGGTAAACGTTTTATTGCCAGTTTAAAGGCTGATAATGGCTGAACAAAAACAAAAGAATAATGATAAAAGAATAATAAGGATTATGTCTAATACCTGGCGGAAGTGTGAAAGGTTCTGTTTCCTTGTCATGCATTGCTTTATTTCAACACATTTACAGGTAAATCCTAGTATTTTAAATTTGCAATTAATCATGATTAATATGAATCGTGGACTGTGATTAACGCAATTAAATGTTTTAATCGATTGACAGCACTAATATATATATATAATGTAAACAAAAACTTTTATTTTGGATGCGATTAATCGCGATTAATCATTTGACAGCACTAATATATTTCAAAATTTTGTTTAAAAAAAAATAAAAAAATTGTTTCCGCAACCACAAAAGTTAGATTCAAATATATATCTAAAAAAAAAAAAAGATGCTCAAAAACATGCATTTACAATAAACAAATGAGTTAAATTTTCACTCAATGCCACCTTGCTCTTTTTAGAAGTCTTGTACATTAATTTAGTGAAAATAATTACCGCACAATAAAGAAATATTGCAATTTCCCTAAGATGTTGTATTAGTTTTTAGAACTCAGGGATATCAAGATATATTTAAAAAAAAATCTTTAAACATTTTTATCTTGACCGCCATAGAAAGGTATTGGCACATTTTCAGTGATTTACAAATAAAACAAATAATAATTTAACTTTAATGCTTTATTATTAGTAGTAGTAGTAGTAGTATAGTATTTTATGATAGTGTCACAATAATATAATGTTGTTTATGTATATATTAGTTTGCAGAAGTTGCCAGAGGTAACCGTAGCAAGCATAGGCTGCTTAAGCACATAATGGATTTACTTGTTAACAAATGTATTTCAGAAATGCTTAAAACATTTTTAAGATGGTTAGCTTACTGTGCTAGCAGCACCAAAAAAATGATTTGCATTACGTGAGACAAAAAAAAAACTGCGCGTTTTGAAAATTACTGACAACTTTTTTTTTTTTCAAAAAAGTCAACTCTCCTTATGAATTTGCATTCTGAGCCCGCATATCTAATACCCTTGAATATCTATGTCTAGTTTTTTTCCCCCCGTCAAGAACCCGAAGCAGGCTCGGTGATCTATAACCCAGACGGCAAGAGGATGTGTTTTTAATGTGTAGCCCCCACGGGAGCCCGGCGAGTCTGTTGTCGCTCTCTCTTAACCAAATTTATTGCCACTCTATCTTTGATACCCTAACAAAGGCAGCCGGTCGGCCGCTCCCGGCTTATTTGTCAAATCGCTGCACCTGTGAGTTCCTGCGCAGGAAAAATTCGCGACTGGAGCGCTCGGGCAGGAATAAATCTTTTTCTTTCACTCCCCTGTTGTTTTTTTGGGGGTGTTTCTCTGTTTGGTGCCAAAACAGCGAGGCTATGAATGAGTGGTCTCTCTCGTGAAGTGTAGTGGTGAAAGCCGTGATAAATTGCGTTCGTTCTTGACACCTTCATTGGGTTATTTATGGTTCATTAATTGAACAGAAGAGGAGAGTTGTTGGCACAGTGGGGGGTTTGGGGGCCGTGCAAGACCCGGTTTCTATGTCTTTGCCTGGGTAAGACCCTCAGGGCTGAGAGGAATGAGTGAGAACGAGAGCGCGCCTCTCTTTTCTTCAGGTCTTCTCCCTGTTTACTGAAGAATGACAGAACATTCATCAGAAGAGGAGAGAGAAATGGACAATTGTACACTGTCTGCCCCAACCCATCTCGTCCAAAATTCTGGTTTTGCCCTTCCACATCAGACATAATTTAACGTGGGTACATGTCCCAACCACTTTTGCCATGGCGAATTTTGTCCCCACCATTAATAGAATAGCTTGCTGCATGTATTTTTATCTTTGCATTTTGCATTTTTTTTTATAGTTTTTGTATAAACATTTTGGGTGATATTTAGTATTTTGGTTATAAAAGATAAATAAAATAACATTCATATGTAGTATAAAATTTTAAATATTGCCCATTTATTGGATGGCTGCTCAATTACAACTATTGGGCTATTTTCCCATAATTAACACTCATGAGTAAAGTTTTACTTTTTGGCTTCCTGTCTGTTCTAGTGAAATCACAAAACAAAAAGCAAACAAATTTTGCAACCCAGGCTCACTGGAAAATTATATTACATTGTTTCGTGCACATATCATGACACCTTCAAAGTCAAATGTCCAGTAAGTTCAGAAATGAAATGTCTGGTGAGTGAATGTGAATCTGGCAAAGTTTTAGTATGTTGGTTGTTATGTGTAGTGGGGCAGTTTGGAAATGAAATGGCTGGTGAGCGAACTTGAATATGACAATGTTTTATTACATTGGTTGTTGTGCAAATTGCAACTGTTTGGAAATAAAATGTCCAGTGAGTGAATGGGAATCTGGAAAATTAATGGAAAATGGAAATTTGGAAATGAAATGTCCTGTGAGGGACGCTAAAACGTTAATGCTCTATCGCGTTTGTTAAAATGACATCCCACGTAAACTTAACTATACCCTAAACCTAACCGGTAGTGTAAACAAGCAAAAATGAGGTAAAACCACATTTCCTGAAGCAATCATGGGATTTTTACAGGTTCAGAAGCTCATTTCTCTTAACTTTGAATTTTCACGGGCCTATTGACTCATGAAATGCTGTATCAGGTGTGCTGCAGAGCAAGTTTACTAAGTCAGAAAAGCCATATGGAGCTGGTTATGTGATGCAAATGTCAAAATGTATTAGTTCACAAATCATGCAGTAAATTTTTTTTGAGGCCATAACGTATTTTAAAAGGAATATTGTGCAAGGAAGTGAGTGAAAATAAATATTTATTAACCGAAAATCTGCCCCTGTAATCATAATTTGTGTGTAAATTAATAAAAGTTGATTCCGTTTTACTACTAGTAGCCTTTATTTCAGGTGGAAAGTGAAAAGTAGATTTTTATTTTATTATTATAATTTTTTTTTTTTTTGCATGTAGAAAGAGGCATGTTTTTTTCAAATTACCCTAGGTTGAAATTTTGAAAAATACAATTACATTTTTTGAAATAATTATGTATATAAGTATGGATTAGACTCAGTTACATTAAAATATTTGTTTATATCCCAATTATTATTAATAAGCTCAGCTTTTGCCATTTTATGACATAACAACCTGTACATCTGTGAACTACTACTACTTTTTAATCAAAGTGCTGCCCTCTGAAAACTCCCCAAAAACCTCTTTTAAATCCCTTAATTTGTGTTCATTTGGTTCTAGGAAGGAAGTGCGTTAATCACATTGAGCCAGGAATTGCACTGTAGGCGCTGAGTTCATCGCACAGCTCGGAGAATGAAACTCACTTCTCAAAGAAGCGAAAGAAGCCACTTGTTTTGTCTTTCCTTCAGTGGAAGACTGAAAATTCTGCCACCGAGCAACAGCCCGGAGTATAAACACTCGAGTCTGGTGGTACGATGCAACGCACGAGTAGCGTATTAAAGCACTTGCTTGTCAGCATATGGCTTCTCTCGTTTTATCAGTGAAAAATCGAGTTGGTTCCTTTTGATATCAATCTCCTTTCAAGGCCCTTCAAGTCTTTCAAGGAGAAAGGGGCACTTCAGACATGAGCCTGCAAACACACTCTTAATTAACAAGTGGATTAACGGTGCTCGTTTTCATGGAGAGGAGTAGCTCAAAGCACTTCAAAGGGTGATTGGAATGCAGCTTGAGGTACAGTAATGAGGGACGGCTGAAGAACAGAGCAAACTATGGGACTTCTGTAGATCCTTCTCTCACTCTCACTGTCTTATTTGTGCTGTTTGCTAAGGCAGTCACTACTATTGCTCTCTCTTAGGGTTTAGGATTTGAACAAACCCTAAGAAATTTTGTGCCTATTTTTTCATTGTATCATCATGAATACACCTCAGATTGTACAACCTAGCAATTACTGTAAAGTAAAAATGTGCAACTGTGACCCAGAAGAGCTATTTATTTGACAACAGGTTCCATAGTTAATGCATTAACTAACATTAATCAACAATGAGATACATTTGACAATGTTTTATTATTATATTATATTATATTATATTATATTATATTATATTATATTATATTATATTATATTATATATTTTTATATATTATTATATATTTATATATAATCTTTGTTAACATTAGTTAATTAAAATACAACTGTTAATTGTTTGTTTATTTCAGCTCAGGTCCATTAAATAATAATAGCATATACAACTTTTGATTTTAATAATGTAGTAGTAAAAGTTAAGATTAACTTTAATTGAGATTAATAAATGCTGTAGAATTATTTTTATTGTTAATTTGTGTTTAACTAATGTTAGCAAACAGAACCTTAATTGTAAAGTGTTACAATAATAATAGTAATTGTATAATAATAATAATAATAATAATAATAGTAATAGTAAGATGTAGGCTTTATTTATTTATTTTTTTCACACTGAAGATGTTGCAGAAAATGTTCTCTTTAAGTTTATTCTGGTTTTGCTGCTGTATTCTAAGGTCAGATTTATTTATTTATTTACATATTATTATATATATATAGTTTTAACTTTTATTTATATATATATATATATATATATATATATATATATGAATTGAACGAAAGGTTAGATTTTTTGTGAATTTTTTAATAAAAGATCAAAAGGATTAACAATGCAGATTAATTTTCACAGCCTTTACCAAGGGTGCCGATATTTTTAGCCATGACTGTATATAAAAGTTAAAAACTATATATAGTTTTAACTTTTATATACTATATATATATATATATATATATATATATATATATATATATATATAGTATAACTTTTAACTTACATTCTACAATATTTCTTGCTTTTCTTGCTGAAATTGTTGCATAATTTCTCTTTAGAAAATCATATTTCTGTTTTTGCTGGTATATACTAATGCAGTCAGATTTATCCAGTCAGATTTATTTATTAATATATATATATATATATATATATATATATATATATATATATATATATATATATATATATATATATATATATATATATATATATATTATTTTTAAAAATGATAATTTTTGCTTACCATTTTTTTCTCACGGAAACCTCACATAAAATGTTCTCTTCAGAAAACTTTATTTCTGTGTTTATTAGCCAGATCTCTTGCAGCTTTGGGATTTTATGTTTCAGAACCAAGTTTGTAGTTTGGATGACATCAAACAGTGGCCGTGATCACAGTGGCTTTGTGCTTGATGTCTTCTGCCCCATGACTGACACTTCAGTTCCTGTCTCATCTGTCATTCAACCCTTGAGCCCAGATGCAGGTTCACACTCATCCTACCCAGACTTTAAAATGCGAATGTGCAGTTCGGACCTGACTATTCTAGCTGATCCTGACTCAAAATAAAGTCAACATAAAATGAAGCTGGAAAATCTGTATAATATAATAATTTATTATTATAAGTTTTATATATATATATATATATATATATATATATATATATATATAAGTTATAACAATAAGTTATTGTAAGAAAAATATGTATAGATATTTCTGTGTGAATCAGTATATTGACTGAAAAAAAAGAAGGCAGTGGTTCTATTTACATATTTTCTTAGCGATAGATGCTATTTACACTAAGTGAAAATAGCTGTATTTTTTAACGATATGCTATTTACACTAAGTGCAAATAGCTATAGATTCTATTTACACTATGTTAAAATAGCAAGATTTTCTCCTATTTATACTACTCATTGCAAATAGAGGCAATTATCTGCACCCGAGTATTGCAGTGCATTATAAAACAGTACGCAATAATAACGTATTGAGTGTAAATTATAATTTTAATTCAAATTATTAAATGGATGCCACCTTACTGGGACAATCAAGCCCTCCTTACACCTACCCTAACCCTACCCGATACTTTATTTTCAACTTTTTGATTATTTGCTTCATTTTTATTGAAAATAAATGCCTTTCCGATGCGATATGAGATTTGAAAAGGGAGAGAAAAAGTTCAGCAAAAGGTGGACTCGAACTCGGTTTGATCGCGTCACAAAGCGCAAGCCTTATCATCTATGCCACTGAAACTTACATTTAATGAGCATCTTTTTCAATGTTGACTATCCCAGTCATACCTTGGTGGGCGGAGTTAGTGTAAATAGCCTCTGCCAGCAAGACAGGTTATTTGCACTTAGTGTAAATAGACACTCCGAAAAAAGAATATTGAGAATAAAATATTTTCAAATGCAAGCCAGAACATGTTTGGTCTTTCATATACAGTTAATTGGTGCTAGATTTTTGACCAATAGAATTTCACTGAGGGCGGGGTTATGCAGCAGGTTAACTTTGGTTAACATGTAGTAAATGCGATTTATCAGTTCCTTGTTCCCTCTGTTCTTCCATTGATGTGAGTCTGATTTTGTTTTCAGGTGATGACAAATCCTCCCCCTCATTTTTACAAGTACAAAGTCCCATTTCTCTTTGGAAGTGGCTCACATTTTGCTGTACATTTAGCTGCTGTAGCAGAAAGTCGAGCAAAGCTTGTGGCCGCACCACACGAGCACTCTGTGTGTATTTTTAAAAGGGTTTGATCTGGCAAACACATGGTTGATAGTAATCTACACTTCAATTACACTGCACAGCTCATCGGACGTTATCTGTCTCGCTGCCGCTGGAGGCCGAGGGCTTTGACGTGGCGTCAGAGCCGATGTGATTCAGCTTTTCGACAGCTCTCACAGAGAGGCTACACCCACCTGTGTCGATAATGAGTGCGAGTGTGTGTTTTCATGTTGGGCACCAACCTCTCCGTGTGCGTGAAGGGGCTTTTATGCTGACGCTTTTAACTCGCTCTGAGAATGTCACGTTGTTCGTAAGCATTAATCACATGTTTAGAATACTGTAATTATGTGGTTAGACGAATGTCAAAAAGAAATAAGAAAATCTATTTTTCTGAAAGGAAATTTAATGCTATTACTTTTTTTAAATTAAATTTTAAGATATTTTTTAATGTTATTTGAATTTTATTATTTGAATTTCTCATTGCTCTAATGCAGTGTCAAAAAGTATTACTTTTATTTTTATGAAGTGTCATTTGAAAATGAAAATTTAGTTTACTATTCAATATATTTTTGTTGTGCTGTTAAAATCAAACTGAAGCTAAACTTATAATAATAATAATAATTCATTGCTTTAAATAAAATAAACGTTCACTGAAATAAAATAAAATGTAATATATAGCTAATCACCAAGGCAAAGGCACTTCTTATTTTTATTTAGTTTGACTAGATAAACTAAAATTACTAAAATAAAATCAATAAAACTGATATAAAATATTAATAAAAATATAATAGTATCTCAGCGATAGTAAAATAACACTCATGCTACTTTTATACAAGTCATTTTATATTTTTTAATGCGATAAAATGTTAATTGAAATGCTATTGAAAATTTGATGGGAAATGTGATTAATTGTCATGAAAGAAATCATAAAATGCAAAAAAAGAAAAAAACCTTTATGATATTTTAAAAAGTTGCTTTTTCTATATTATTCTCTATTAATTTTTATAATTATTTTTAATTTTGAAATATGAAGCAGAATGGTTTTATGAGACACCTGGTTCCTTTCCTACTCCAGTAGGGGTCTCTTTCATAAACTCTGACATTGTAAGGCACATATGTAGTCTTGATAAGGCCCTTTGATGAAGTACCTTCATTTGTTCCATTAGGAATGTTTTTTTGTTCCTCAGTAAGTGAACTCTCTTAAAGCAAAGCAGTGCAGAGTGTGTAGTTTGTAACAGAGTATCTCTACACAGACAGGAGGCATTTTTATGAGTGTAGTCTAGAAATGCATGCTGGGGGGTTATTTGTTTGATGTAGTGGAAACATGCTATAAATTCTGTAATATGTGCTGTTTATTGTACTGATTTGCCTCTCTCTCTCTTTTTTTCTCTCCCTCTCTCTCTGAATGGTTGCTGTGTGTTGGTCTGTTCCTTTTGAATTACATCATAAAGGTAAGTGATTTTGATATAGAAAATAGTAAAACTCTTTACACACAGTGGCCCTGAAAAGTATTGGATGCACCTGAAAATCTATCAAATTAAGTCTGCAAACAAATAATCTTTTCTCTAGACAAAATTTTCATTTTCTATTTTTGCCTTTGATTTTTGGCAACCTGGTCTCATAAAAATACGTACCTCTGCGCACTTTTTGTGCGACACCGTTTTTACGTACCTTACTGCACGTTTCGCCGCAGTTTCAAATAGATATGTCCACTGAGTGGCGCTAAAACACAGGTTCAATACGTGAACACTGGCGTGTTTTTATTACGTAGATAATGGTACGTATTGCTGTTTTTTTATTACATTGCTTAAGATACGTATTGCAGCGGTTCAGAATTCAAATATCCAGGGACTGTCGCTAAAAGTTAATGCTCTATCGTGTTGGAAATATGCCCTACACCAAATCCAGCCCTAAACCTACCCGATAGTGTTAACAAATACAAAACTGATATAAAAATGTATTAGTTGATGCAACTGTGCCATTTGAACTTCCTTTGACGCAGATTTTAACTGCTTTGTCGAACCGTAGTTACACGGGATTCGAACCGGTGCTTCTTGTCTCCTAAGTCCCTCTCCGTACTCCGTGAGCTACCGAACAAACCTACTGTCTATGAAAACCCATAGATATTAAACTAGATATGTGTGATGCTAACTTTCAAAAGCATCAGTTTTCAAATCTCCCAACATATTAATATTGTTTTGAAGTCATAGCATGATATTCTTCAAGTAATTGTGCGAAAATTAAGCTTTATTAATCGAAATTCTGTAAATTTGTGTGAAAAGGAATAAAAGGTGTAGGAGCTTTACTGCCTCTAGTGTTCATTTCTTTTGGAAACTGCAGTAATATGTACTTATTTCTACGTATTTCGTGTCACACTAAAAAGTGTACCCAGGTAAATAAATGCCATGAGACCAGGTAGATTTTTGGTGATATGTTTCTAAAGCAATTTTTTTGTTTGTTTGTTTTGTGTTTTTATTTTATGGAGGTTAGTTTGTATTTATAACAGTGGTTTGTTTTATTAGCTTGTAGTTACACCAGGGTTTTGTTTTGTGTTGTTTATTTAGTTTGTTAGCTTGTTGTAGTTTTAATAGGGTTTTATTTTGTGTTTCGGACCCTTTGATGTTGGTTTTGTTTTGTTGAGGTTAGCTTGTGTTTATGACAAGGGTTACGTTTTTTTTTTTTTTGTGGAGGTTAGATTGTGCTTGTAGTTTTGAAAAAAGTTTTGCTTTCTGTTTGTTTTGCTGTTTTGTTGAAGTAAGCTTGTGTTTTTATACCTAGTGTTTTTTTTTTTTGTTTAAGGTAAGCTTATATTTACATTTACAAGTTTATCTAAAATATTGTTTTTTTTGGTGCAAAATTATTTGCTATTTCAGATATGTAACAGTACTGTAGTATCGTTGGAAACTGTTGGATAATTATAAGACGCACTGTTTAAAATGCATAGCTAAATCATAAGGAATGTAATTGTGTAAATTGTACTGCCAACAACCAAGCCGTTTTATTTATCTTGTATAAAGGCACAGTATTAATGTGTCAATTACAAATCCTGTGGCTTTTCCCATCAAAACATATGCACATCTGTTATATCTCAGCCTTTTCTGTCACTTCTCGGAAAAAAGTGCAAGTTTGCATAAAACAGTGTTTTTATTTTCTGCACTTGGAGTTGAACCACTTGAAAGGTTGTTAACTTGTCAGGACCGTTAGATCACACCTGTTAGTGACCTTTGGAACAGAGTAGTGTGCATATGATGTGATGGTTACGATGGCAACCCCTCAGCCGGTCACACACTGCTGCTTCCAGTTCTTACACACACACACACACACACACACACACATACAGTTCCAGGGTTCCTCCACTAAGTGGCAGATACTCTGTGCTTATACATACACCTGGTAAGCAAATCAAGATGGATTACGGACAACAAACTTTTATCAGGTTTCATATATAGAGCGAGGGCAGATGACATGCTTAGCTGAATGAACTGAATTGTGCTCACACCTTCACATAGATTATCATCAAATAATTGTTTTCAGTTCTTTTCAGTCTTTCGTGGCTATTTGAAAATTATTAGTATTAGTATTACTATTATTATTACTCTGTTTGTCAGTAGGGTCCAAAAGTCTGAGACTACAATCAAAATCTAGAATTTATAACACATTTAAAACTTGAAATAAATAATGTTGCATAAATACTACTACTACTAACTGAATGTTTTAACAAAAAATAAGAAATATTTCTAGGTCAGTAATCAAATAAGTTCATTTGTGACATTTGAGTGCTTCTGTCTTTAATGCAAAATATGGACAGACCAAATACTAAAATATTATTTACTTATTTTATTTTATTTTTTATTTTTTTCAGCTTTTCGCTCAGTGTTTTGTTCATAATATAATATGTAATAGGGTAACAACCCAGTGTTGTTGTTGTTTTTTAGTTTTTTTTAATTAGTACTATAATTTCAGAATTTGCTATAATAATAATAATAATTATTATTATTATTATTATTGTTGTTGTTATGATATTATTTTACATTTGTAGCTTGGGTTGCCTCATTTATTTATTTATATTTAAATATAATATTATTAACTTTTCGTTCTCTTCATATACAACACTGCATAACTAAATCTAAAACCAGATTTGTTTTCAGTTGCCTAGCAGATTAAAAAAAAAAAGACAGTTTTTATTTTTTTCTCTCTCCTGGTTCCTGATAGAAAAAGCCGGCTGCCTCTGTGAGTGACATATTTCCAAGCAGTCGGCACACATTGCAGGTCTCAGAAGAACATGGCTGTCACTGTGACAGTTTATTGACAGGTTCTTCAACTGCATGGGTGTCTGCCTCTCTTTGAATCATCACTGGTGCTCCAGCAAATGCGATCCCCTCTGATGGGCCCCTTTAAACTCGCCTGATGTCCCTGAGCAATAAGAGAAGTGACAGATAACAAATAAGCCCATAATTATCACATCTCAGGCCCTCGTCACGTACTGTATTTGCATAGCATTGGTGTTTTGAAAGCAAACTGTATTAAACCTGCACAAATTGTTTATTTTTTATTTTTTGATTTCACCAAAAAAAAGAAAGTAGTCTTCATTTACTCATCCTCATGTTGTTTCAGATAAATATGACTGAGTTTTGGGTAAATATTGTGGGGCCAGTCTTTTCAGTATAAATAGGGTCACTATTTATATTTATTTCACTGAACAGGGTCTATCATTATTATTAATATTTATTTACATACATATTTATTTATTTATTTCTGTGGCAGAATCATTAAGTCCGGTTTTGTGAACTTGATTAACTGATTCATTGAAAATATTTGACTCAAAGGAATGACTTGTTTGCAGGAGATTTCAACAGTGGATCAGTCAGGTTTGTGTAGAAATGATTCAGTGCATTTTGTGATCCAGATTAACAAATTCATTGAAAAGGTCAGACTTGAGAAAAAACACAAAACACAAACATACACACGCTGATTGATATGGATACAACAAATTGTTCTGTTTGTGTATCAGTAACCAGATTAACTGATTCATATAAATATGACAAAACAGAATCATTCTGATTCGTCTACGAATCATTCACTCAGTTTATTTAAACCAGATTAACAAATTAATATAAATATGTTAAAACCAAACCATTCTGATTCATGTACAATCGTTCAGTCTGTGCATGTGAACCGGATTAACCGATTGCTTGCGTGAGATAAATGAATCAAAACCGAATATGGTCCATGGACAAATAATTTAGTCTGTTTTTGTGAACCAGGTTAACAGATTCATTAAAAGATTAGACTCAAAAGAACAGAACAGTTTATGTGAGATTCGAAAAACCAGATCAGTCCAATTTGTGTATGATTCACTTAGTCTTTTTATGAACCAGATTAATCAATTCTTTGTAAAGATTTAGACTCAAAAGAACAAATTGTTTTCAAACCATATCAGTTTGATTTGTGTGCTAATCATTCAATCCAGTTTTGTGTACCGAATTACTGAAAAGATTAAACTCAAATTTCTTTGCAAATTGGACATTGGGACTTTAAAAGGCTTGAAGTATAGTGAACAAGCTGTATAAACCACTTTCAAGACACTTTTATACTGCATTTTGTCAGTCCCCATTCACTTTCATTATGTGGAAAAGTGTCACCTGGACATTCTTCAAAGATTCACTATTTGGAAAGATGATGGGTGAGTAAATGATGACAGAATATTAATTTCTAAGTAAACTATTCCATAAACTCATGGTTGTCTATGCTGTGAGTCTGTCCTTCTGCTTTAGCAACGTGAACGAACCGTGGATTTAAAGCTAAAGTGCGGTGAGACAATAAAGCCTAAGGTTTGAAAAAAGGGACTAAATGGCTCGACCAGACTGAGGTCCAGTCAAGTACAAAGCATACTAAAGGACAAGATTGCTCCTATTGTGTTTCTTGGCTGTATTTCCCCACAGAGCAGCCTCTATCTTCCGAGACCCTGCGGGCTTCATATCAAACCTTCAAAAAAGAGGCATAAAAAAAGAACAAAAAGATAGACTGCGAGCAAAAAAGAAATAACTTTTTGGAGTACGCTGAAAATAGATCTGCAATGACTGACTCGTAGAATTTCATCTTTATTCTACCTGGAACACAAAAGACTAATCATGGCCATCACAAAGGCCGTGTGCCCATCGCTCAGTGAGTTATAGCTCAGGCTGAGCCGCCGTAAAGGTGCAGCGGTCGCGCAGCCGCCGGATTAGATGAGAGGTGGCGCTGTCCTGTGGATCTCGCTAGAAATACTGAGAGAGATTCAACAAGAAAATCGGACATTTGGCTTGTTTTGAGTGTGGCATGTCTTGTAAATGAAAACAGCACATGAATGCTTGTTTGCCCATCGTGTTAAACTGATTTGTAACTCATCTCTGTTTGTGCTACAGGCCTGAATGATGCCTTAAGTTGTGTGGTTTTTTGACGAAAGGTGTGCTATTATTTCTCTAAGTGATCAGTATTTTAATTTGTTAAAACTGGCACAAAAAATTTCTTAGATTTGCATTTGCAGAATGAGGGCCTATTTGATTTATTGCATGTACAAGCACCATTCACATTTCTTTAGAGGAAATGGCAGATGATGAAACTTTCTATTCTGTTCTTTTTAATAGTTTTTTTTTTAAATTATTATTATTTATTTATTTATGTATTTACTATTTAGTCATTTGTTAATTTTATTAAAGTGTCTTATTTATTTTTAATTACATTAATTTTATGTTATTTTAAATTATTTATTATTTAGTTTTTGTTATTTTTCATTTATATATTTGTTTAGGTTTTATTTATTCTTTTACTTCATTTAAATATTTTTCATTATTTTTGGTTTATTGATTTACTTAATTAATGTTAAACAAAATTAATGTTTAAGTATATTATTTTTAAATTATATTTTTCATTTTTGACTATATTTGTTTTTATTTATTTTTGTCATATTTATTTTGGTTTATTTATTTTTTAACTTTATATTAAACAGTCTTTGTTTAACTGTATTCATGTTATAAATGTATTTGTAATTATATTTGTTATTTTCAATTAGATCTATTTTTGTTTTCATTTGTTTTTTTTTGTTGTTGTTTATTTATTTTTTATGTTAACTGAAAAATGACTGAAGGCTGGAATACACTACATGACTTTTAAAATCCGAACAGATTTTTTAAATTCTAGGCATCATACACTTACCGACTTTGTAAATAGTGACAAAGGAAAACTGAGCATCATACACTAAGTGACTGAGGATCATACACTACCAGACTTTAAAGTTGTTCCGATCACAACAAACTCATGCAGAAACGTGCGCCTTGTTGCTAGGAGACGCATGACAAATGAAAACATATCTGTTCTAAAATCAGCTGAAAATATCAAACATGTGTAATCTGCAGACTGGCTCTGACTTTCCTCAACTTGTGTCAACTTGTTCAGACTGTAAATTCGGGGGAGAATATTTTCTGTTTTCAGTTTTACTGAGTTCAAGAAAGGCAGGTGTGTTTAAAGTCTTTTTTTAATTTATCTAGAAACACCTTTTTTGGGGCATTTTATAGTTGAACTATGTGCTGTTTAAGAGTGTTTCTTGGACAGACTTTTAGTTTTCCGATGGATCCAACTTTGGGAGGTGTTTGAATTACTTTCAGGGCCTTTCTCCGGTCCATCCCTCAAAAGGTACAGCTAAAGCTCATCTAATTGGTGGTTCATCTTTAATTAGTTTGGCTCTTTTGCACGGCTGCCATCAGGAATTGAAAGCAGTGGAGTGATAGCTGACATAACCACCCCCTTCACTTCCTCCATCCCTTCCAACCCTGTCTGATTCATTTCATCTTCATTTCCCTAGATCCTGTTTTTAAAGTTTTATTTAGGCTGTCATTTATTTAATAAGGGATTATTTATTTAGCGCATCAAATCATTCTGGAATGAATATTTATATATTTGTGGGGGCTTTAAATATTTACATGGTCCCCTCCACTTTCTCTGGTGCCAAGCCACGGTAATGAGTGTTGTTGTTGGATATGCAGCGGAATAACAAGACTGGTTTCAAAGTAAATAATCCTTTGCATATATTTGAACTTAATTGCTTTGAATGTATTATGAGAGTTGATGCTCTGATCTAAGTGTAATTTGAAGTGTAAAACGGATGGAGCGGGGTCGAGGTGGTGTTATTGCATATGAATCATGTTAGTATGAATTTGAATGGTTTCGCGACTTAGCGACTAGCATTGCACTTCTTACCGCTTGTTTTACTTTTTTTTTTTTTTTTGCGTAACAGTCGACCTCACACACTTTTGTTTTGCTAGCATTAGTCACATCTTTCAGTGCGCCAAACGCTCATTATTGTTAAGATCCGTTACACCTTACAACCCAGCAGCAAAGCTACATAACCAGCCACTGGCTCGAAACAACCATTGTTCCGTTCCAAAACCATGTTTTCCATGTTTCGGCAAAACTTTGCAGATAAACATTGTACATTGCCTTATACATTGTCAATAGTGAAGCAATATATAAAAGTTCACAACATTATCACTTTCAAATCAAGCAGCTTTTTGTTGCTCAACTTGGTGAATCCACATGTTCAACTTGAACCAGTTGTGAAATTTGTGTTGGGAAATCTTTCGCTGAAATCACTGGATTTCGTCCACAAAATTTGTTAACAAGGGGTCACAGTCTACAGATAGGACAACAGACGTTATCTTAATGTGGCACTGCATGTATCCTTCACCAAGAACGCAATCCCAGAATTCACTGCAGCGAGATAAGTGGGAAAAAATCCCAAATTTAGCATAGAAAACTATCAGAAATAGTTCAATCAAAAACTGTTTGTGTGAGTTACGTCTTTTTACCCTTATACGAGTATTGTGCTGTTAGCTTAGTGACGTGCTAACATCAAACTCTATTGAAATCATTGTGAGTCGAGCCGCCTGTGTGAAGCTTTGGAACAGAGGCCTAGTGCGAACATTAACACTCATTTTAGCCAAAATCAAATGTGGCATTGCACATATTAATTGGTGAGAAAACAATCCTAGAATTCATTGCAGCAAAATAAGTGGTAAAAAAAAAAAAAAAAAATCCAAAATGTCAATTAAATATACTATTTCAATCAGTGAGGAAAAGTATAGAGATTAATTTACTCAGTGTTTGTGTGTTGCGTCTTTTTATCTTTATTAAGAGTATTTTACTTTTAGTTTAGCAACATGCTAACATCCCAGATCCCAGCAATCCCAGAATTCATTGCAGCAAGATAAGTGGGGAAAAAATCCAAAATGTCTGACAGGGAGTGAAATGTTGATTCATTTCAGTGTGGAAAAATAGTTCAGTTTACTTGGTTTTCAGTCTATGTTTATGTGAGTTGTGTATTTTAGTATTACATTGTTAGCTTAGCAACATGCTAACATCAAACTCTTTTAAAATTTATTTAGGCTCCTGTACGAAACTCACGTTCGAACAGGTCAATCCAGGCAAACATTTATAGCCTATGGGCTAGTGTTTATACCCTATTGCCTAGTGTGAACATTAGCTGGAGCATAGCATTAATTTTAGCCAAAATACATGTGGCATTGTATGCATATTTCAGTGCAGTGTGGTGAGTAGGGGAAAAAAATCCAAATTGATCGACAGGGAGGTAGAAATATTGGTTGTAAATAATTTGTTTAGTTATTTCTTTAGTATGAAAAATCTTACTCAAAAATGATTTTACCTAATGTTAATGTGAGTTGTGTCTTTTTACTCTTATTACAGTATTGCGCTGTTAGCTTATCAACATGCTAACATCAAACTATCTTGAAATCGATTGTGAGTTTACTCTCCTGTGCGAAGCTCGTGTTGGAACAGAGGTCATTCCAGGCAAATGTTTATAGCCTAATGTAACGTATGGCCTAGTGCGAACATTAGCTGGAGCGTAGCGCTATCTAGCTAGACTGTTCAATCAGAGGTTGTCTCCATACTATTACCACGGCCCCTAATGAGCAGCTCCTAGCAGGTGCGCGGGGCGAGTAGCACCCTGATTTGTTCTGCATGCTAAATATGGCCTGTAATCTTTATTCCTCTGAGTAGCTTATTAAATGTGAAAGGAAGATGAAACCTTCGAGCGTGCAGACCATTCCTTTTCTCCTACTGTTTATCAGCGGATCTTTTTCCTCCCTTAATATTGAGGTTATAGTAACCTTAGTGGGTGATAGATGTGGCGTGTGACTTCAGGTAATAATAGCCATGATGGATCCCTACCTGAACCCAGGAGATGTAATCTTGCAGGATGCGGAAGATAAAGTGGCAGCCGGTTGAAAGATACACACGTAGCAGCGGCGCCCATCCAGCGATGCACTTTATCACAAGGCAGACAACACCGGGGTGTCCAAATTTATGACGGCTTGCTGTGTATTTAATTCATCAATGGTTAACTCAGCCCCAAGTGTATTCATCGGTATCTGCTGGTTGGTGAATAATGTCTTATCTAGAGAGTAAATACTCGGTTTGTTTGTGTTTCTGTTGTTTAATTTGAATTATAATTATGTAGCTTCAGATTTCAGCTGCAGAGACATTCATGAAACGCGAGCAGACCAAATTTCTCATTAAATTCATAAAACTATTCCTGTGTAAAATGTTTGATTTAACTGAATGCAAAATTTGGTTACACTTTATTTCGATAGTCCACATTAGACATTCTACTAACTATAAGTAACTTTGTAACTACATGTCAGCTACATGTGAACTAATTCTCATTAACTTGCAACTACATGTCTACTAACTCTCAGTAGGGTAGGTTTAGAGTTAGTAGAATAAGTTGACATATACTTGCAAAGTTTCTTATAGTCAGTATGTTGTGGACCCATCAAAATAAAGTGTTAGAAGATATTAAGCAGACAGTCTACTAATACTCTAATGACTGCTAGTTGACATGTAGTTGCAAAGTTCATTACTGTTAGTCGAATGTCTAAAGTGGACTATCGAAAAAAAGTGTTACCAAAAAAAAAATAATTCTCACACCTTAAGACTATTTAACATAAATTAGTCAAGATAAGAAGCTGACAAAAATAAAATAGGCCTACACATTTGTAACCTAATATCTTAATGATAAAAAAGCTTATGAATATGATTATTAAAAATATATATATCTGCATATATATATATATTGTGTTTGCAAGCTTAAATTTTGTATGGCTTTTCAGTTTTGCAATATTTTACGATAGAGATTCGTTGCAGGCTGGACTCAAACCTGAATCACCTACATGACCATCACAGCTCAATATATATAATAGAATATAGTAATAGTATTTAAGGCACAGATCGTCATTCAAACACACATTTTAGCGTGGCCGCAATGTTGTATTTGACCAATCAAGATCCAGGACCAAAACTATCTGTTTAATATGCTCTAGTCTATATTGACCCCAAATTGTCGTATTGTTAGTCAAGTGATATCTAAATGCAAAAGCTAAGTGTTTTATTTTAGAATACAAAAAGCATAATGCAACGAGGCTAATAACATTCGTGCATATGTGTATAGCCTCCCGCTCCGATCTCCCAGCGCAACAACAGCGCGCAGTACAAGGTGGCACAGTCATTGCTCCATTAGCAGGTAATTAATGACGCTCATTTGTGTAACTGTTATTAAGCCCTTTGAAATATTGTTTGTGTTCAGATGAAATGAAACGCATCCCAGAAGCTATCCATTGTGGCGGTCGAAGATTAAAAGAGCAGTAACACTCTTTGAAAAATGTTATTTTATCGATGGCGATTTTTCACCATACCCTCTGGGCCGCCGCTGACAGGGAAACGCTGTAGTCCTCCTTCATGTTGATGTCCTTTTTTAGTCTACAGTACCTGGGGAGAACAGTAAGTGTGACTGATTCATTCCTTGACCAGTAAAAGGTGTCAGCCAGGTGAGAATGGATGTGGTGGGTATTGACAAGAAGAAATGCCTGCCCTGTTGTCCTGTTCAGTCAGCACAGATAAAGAGGCTGGGAAAACGAGTGTGTTCTGAACAGAAGCTACAGCGATGCTTTCCTGGTTTTGACCAAGGGCAGGGCCTCGCTGTTAGTGGTATTTTTGCCTCTGGTTTGAAACCTAGTGAGCTGCCTAGCTAGGCAGTATTTTCAGGCAAAATATGATGGCCAGAAATGCTGTCTTGGTAGGCAGCTCACTAAATTTTTAGACACAGTTGTCGTCATCAGTTCAATCTTTCTATGGGTAGTTTAGATGCTAGCTACGCTGTATGTTTATTGTTATAGTATGTGCATATAGCAAGGTTTTTTGTTTGTTTGTTTTTGTTTTTCTACACACATGAATTCATACCTAAAATCATCTTGTCAAGGTGCGCTAACAGTTTTTGGGACTTAATTTGCCAGGCGAATGAAAAGCTGTGTTAAAATCTACTCTGAAAACCTCTGTATCTAAAATGCTAAAATGTTTGCTAAAACCTTAGCAAACACACAGCAATGTGTCAAAATGTACTCTCAGAAGTACTCTCAGAAGTCTCAGAACAAAAAAACAATAGAAACCATCACAGAAATTCTAATGGTTTTTACAACAAATACCATTACAAACAACACACACCATCGACTTTTAACCATTATTTAAAACCATTAAAAATGGTTTACTATAGTGTGTTTTGGGACATTTTTCCATTAGGATTTAGTGGTTTTTAGCCACCAATAGAAGGTGACCAATTACCAATAGAGACCAACAAGGTCCATTACAGTTTCCATTGAAACCAATAAAATTCCCATTATAACCAGTAAAACTATTACAAGTTATGTGATAGTATTTTTTTTTTTTCTCAGCAGGGTACTCTGAACACCTTAGCATCTGTTTACCAACATGTTAAAACAACTGAAAAAAAACACAAAAAAGAAAAAACGTAGCAACCTCATAGTGACGTCAAAAAGTACTCATAGAATATTAAACCTTAACATCTCTAACTTTAGCAAGCATAACAGCATGCTAAAAGGAAACAAACAATCTTTTCAATAGCTACATTTTAAAATATGTTCTGAGAACTTTAGCAAATGCAAATTAAAAACTACTCTGAAAACTTAACATCTGTTTAGCAATATGCTAAAAACAGCACCAAAAACCTTAGCAACCTCATAGCGACTTCAAAAAGTACTAATGGAAGCTTAGCAAAGCTTAGCAAACCTTAGCATTTGTACCTTTAGCAACAGCATAGCAGTATTTTAAAATGTGTTTAGAGAACTTTAGCAAACTTTGAAAATGTTAGCATCTGTTTAGCAAAATGCTAAAAATAACCTCATAGCGATGTGTCAAAAACTACATACAGAAACTTGGTAAACCTTAGCATTTAGCAGCTGCTAAATCTGAAAACCTTAGCATCAGTGTAGCTACATACTAAAAATGACTCTTAAACCTTAGCAACCTCATAGCGACATGTTAAAATGTGCTCAGAGAACCTTAGCAAACATGTTAAAATATTGTCTGAAAACCTTAGCATTTTGATAGCAACATGCTAAAACCACTTAAAAAACAAAATGGCAAGTCAGCTTGTGAGGTGGGAAAATAATGTCTAATTTCAGTTGTGCCATTTGAAATGTGCAAAATACCATCACAGGGCAAAATAGTGGTTAATTTTAAGGACTCTCACTTTGGCATGCAGGGTGCAGATGTGCAAGAACCATCAATGTAACCGAATGAGAGGAAAATAATTCAGTTCCAGTGTTTTCACCCAACCGTAGTTGTTTTTGTGCTCCTGCAGTATTTTAGGTTTTATTTCATGCCATTTACAGTGTCTCCATGCCTGGTATAATCCGGCCTTTATTCCTCTCTATGTGATAGTATCATTTCCTCTCGCTGGTGTCCGTTGGCGGCTCTGTATCTGTATCCTGGAGTGAATGGCCCGGCTCTCTTACAGGGATCTGATTTCCCTCAAGAGAGGATCACGTTGGCTCCTTTTTTCTACACTCCAGCGAGGGAGGAAATTTTGCTGGGCTTTTCTACTGATTGAGAGAGAGAGAGAGAGAGAGAGAAAGTGAAAGCCAGGAGGGATTGGGTGGAGAAATGAAAAGTAGTTTGTGAACAAACGTAGAGGCAGATCACTCAGTGACAACAGTACACAGCCAACACACACACTGGCACACTAACAAACAGGCACTAGGAAGAAACATCTCTTTGGGATTTATATTTAGCATCTGGTATGAAATATTGCATAAATAACGTGAATAAGTCACAATAAGTCACTCCTTAAAATCTGCCATTGCAACCAGTGTTGGGTGTAACGCGTTACTAAGTAAAAAAAAAAAAAATAAAATAAAATCGTTTTATAGGGATTTTAAGATGTAGCCTAATTAGCGATTTGAATAATTAAGTTACTTATTGAGTAACTAAGTTACTTTTCAGACAGAGTAATTAATAAAGTAATTTAAATACAATATTGATGATGTAATTAGTAATAGTAATTAATTACTTTTTGAAAGTAACTTATCCAACACTGAATGCAACGCAACAATATGCCTTTATTTGGTTACAACTGACACTGTGGTCAAACAATTTAATATCAAAATAATCACAGACCAAACTATGTAAGAAAATAATAATATTTTAATATTCATATTTCTACTACTCCAATGTTGTTGTTGTTAATAGTATATTTTATATATTTAGCTTACAATATTTTACAATTTAACAATAGTTTATTATTGTCATTGTTTATAATAATAATAACAACAACAACATCAACAATAATAATAATAATTTTGCTGTTATTTTTATTTTGAAGTTTAAAAATAATCACTAATAATAATCAATGTATTACTGTTATTGTTGTATAAACAGTGATTTATTT